>NW_027513087.1:900000-985000 GCF_048772815.1 Callospermophilus lateralis
GGAATCTCAGCCAGGATATCACAAGATTTTATTTTGAAAGATTGTCAGCCATAGTTGAGAGTCAAAACACACATGGAATTCACATTGTAGACCTCAATGGGCCTGGCTTCATGTGACCTTTTGCCCACTCTTTGGGAAGCCTTGCCTGTGAAAGTTCTCCAGAGCTTTCATTGAAATGAGATTCCTCACCTTTTAATGGTTCCTGTATAAATTAAATCCCACAGTGCCTCCAACTTCATTATTGAAAAATATCTAGATAAATACCATGAATTTTTTGAAATTACTATGACCAGGTTGCACTGGAGAACCTCTGAATGTCCTGTTCCTGATCATGATTGTACCAGACAGTGCCTTGATTGACTGGGTTTCATGAAAAAAGTGTAGAACATAGATGCCAGAAAGTTGGAACCTGCAGACTAGTGGGCCTAGAGCAGAGGAGTGTAGGTGTGTGAAAAAAACATTTGTGGTGGGGCCACGTGGATCTGCCATTGGCTTAGAAAGACTTGTGACTGACATGGTACAGCCAGCAGACCCTTCTATGTAAGGGCATCTTGTTATATGGAGAGGATTCCTGCCAAAGGTCAGAATCAGGTTGCTATTGTCAAGTTGAAAAGCTATGTGGGATTGAAGCCTCACTGGTGCATTTTACTAACCCACCACACGTGAGAGTACATCCTCCAGCACTGTGTCCCAGTAGAACTCCTTGTATTTCGTGAAGCCAATACCAAACTCACAGTGCAGCAGTAAAAAACACCACGAAAGTGGATAATGACCAAATGGCTCTACAGACAACACAGTTAGATACTTAGACCCCAGTGGCCAAAGTTTACCTACAAAGAGAGAATTCAGCACTGCTGCCTCATGTTCACTAGAAAACAAAAAACCATGTCATCCAGGTCACATAGATGGAGACCCAGAATTGATGGTCTCACTACAAAGGTAGCTAAAACTCCTGACAACAATATATATTTTAACTGCCCGACCTCAGAGGCAGTTTCTCAAAAAGTCATTGGGCCAGCAGAGCTCCATGTTTGTGGAGTGTTTACCCTCTCCCTTTTTGTAACCCGTTCTACCTCCTACAAGTTTGTGAACTCCTGAGCATTTTTCTTTCCACATATGTATTCACAGATTTTCTAACTTTTCTCCACTAATTGTGTCTTATTTGGGGCGAAGGTAATGTCAAAGCATTGTTCTGGATGAGAGTGGGAAGATTTTTGTGTAGCACATATTTGCATACACATTAGATTCATTTTCATATTTTCCATTTGAAATACTGAATCCCTGACACTAACCCATACCCTACTAGACTCTGACTACTAATCCAAATATGATGGAGAAAAAGAAACTTAACAGAATAGAAATACAGGCCTTTCATAGGAGGCATGGTGTATACTTGGACTTGCCTTCGGCTTTATCAACGGTATGTGTTATAAATATAGTCAACTTTTCATTGTAATACTTCTCCATGAGTTTTTAAAATTAACACATATGTAAATTTCTGTCTCCCTTTCTCTGTAGCCTATTCATCACATTTATTTTTTAATGCATCTTTAGAATTCTACCTGGTATCACATGTACATTCTTGTGAGCTCGCTTATTTTGGAAGATACAAATTGTGAGAAGAGATCACTCCCTCTAAATACTGATGGAACTGGAAATTCAACCTATGGGTGAATTTCCTAGATGAACAATATTATGCATAAATAAATGTTCAGTAAAATGAATATTTTTGGATACGTGGATGATATCTATTTTATTATGATTTTCGAATGGCATATATATTGCTACATTTTAATGTCTGTGTATGTGAGTATCTATCTATCTATCTATCTATATAGATATAGATATCTACTCTTTAGATTTTCCAAAATATGAAATATATGTGTCTTATTATACACTTTCTAAATTTACTCATGTGTGTGTATGTGGATTTATAATCAAATTTTCACAAAATAATTCTTAGAAATATTCATCCACCTTAAATACATATTTATTTCCTAGTACTGAAAACTAAATTCAGTGAATGGTGCATACAAATCGTAATATTTCCACAGTGACTGACCCAGTTTCACATCAATGCAAGTAGACACCTATGGGACCATGATGTGTATTTTGAAGTTCATTTTTATTCAACACTGATACATTACTATTTCTGCAGTTTATGGACATAATAGGATATATTCTTTCATCCACAATTTCACAAATTTATAGGCATTTAGTTCACTTTCAATCACTTCCTACTTCAGAACACATGTATTCCTCCATGTTTCTTGACTGTTCTTTTCATGAGATTCTTTCCAAACACATTATTTTTGATTTCTATAATCATTTTTGAAGCAAAACTCAGACACTCTTCATGATAAACCATAATGCTAATATTACCATTAGATGTATAACTGGTTAGAATGAATTTATGTATATCAATATAAGATTTCCTATATATTTTCAGATATCAATTCAATCCATTATTTAAAGTTTGAACCAGTTATATTATTTATTCACAGTATGGTCTATTAAGGCATCATCTCTATATTCATAGACCGATGGTATACCTATTTGTATCCCAAATACTAATTTATAAGTCTTTAAAATATTGCTTTAAGAATATTGGAAGAAATACTCTAGCCACCTGATATACATATACATTTCATCACAGTAATATTCCTGACACAAAATGCAACGGACACACTTATGATTGTACCAAAGCCTATATTGAAAGTGAGCATGTATTACTAACAACATCCATGTCCTGATTAACTAATGATCTCAAATATCATTCCTATTGGTGAGTACATATTTGTTTCTTCCTAAGATTAAATATTGAAACTGAACCCTGTTAAAAATGTCTCATCCTATCACTCACTTTGTACTTTGCCTGATTTCCTAATGTCTCTATTGATATCTGATTTCCTACACATTTTCCCCAGTTCATCACTGTGACTGACTCTTGAAATATGCGGACATTTACATTCACTCTCTAACAAAACCCCTATATCTAAAGAACTTTTGGTCCAACTCCTAGACTCACTGAAATGGGTTCTTCAACGCCCTGCAGAGGGTAGCCCATAGGTGCTTGGGTTTTCTCATGACCCCAATTCACATAAAGAATCTATGCCCCACAGAGAGTAGGCCTCAAATTGGAGAAGTAGAGCAGTATTAATGGCAGGCCTATTTGATCACACCTGATTCACAGGAAGGGTTTCCAGGCCACCCTGAATTTAGGCAAATAAGGGGCAAATGAGCTTATTTTGGACACTGTCTTAGGCTGCGCCCCTCATGGAAACCTCCAGCAAGAGGTTATGATGAGAGTTTATATTGAAGAAGATGAGGGCCATGTGGGAGTGTTTTGGTTTAATTGTGGTCATTTGTGTGGTAGTTGAAAGAGATGACTGGGTCCACATGGGCTTGAACTCTGGAGTGATTCCCCTTAGAGACTGAGTTCTGGAAATGAACTCAGAGAAGTATTGACATGAATTGTGTTGGGATTTTAGGAGGCCACACATGAGAGTTGCCCTTGGAGACTGAGATCTAGGCCCAGGATAGCTTTCCAAAGAGCACTGGGAATCTCAGCCAGGATATCACATGACTTTATTCAGAAAGACGTGGCAGCCATTGTTGAGAGTCAAAACACACATGGACCTCAATTGTAGACCTCAATGGGCCTGGCTTAATGTGACCTTTTGGCCACTCTTTGGGAAGCCTTGCCTCTGAGAGTTCTCCTGAGCTTTAATTGAAATAATCTTCCTCACCATTTCATGGTTCCTGAATAAATTGAAAGCCACAGTGCCTCCAACTTCATCCTTGAAAATAGGCTATATAAATACCATGAATTTTTTAAATTCCCATGAACAGGTGGCACTGGAGAACCTTTGGATATCTGTTGCTGATCACGAGTGTACCAGACATTGCATTGATTGACTGGGTTTCATGAAAATGGTGAGAACAGAGATGCCAGAAAGTTGGAGCCTGCTGACTAGTGGGCCCAGAGCAGTGGTGGGCAGGTGTATGATAAAACATCTGTCGTGGGGACACGTGGTTCTGCCATTGGTTTCCGAATGACTTGTGAATGACATGGTGCAGCCAGCAGAACCTTACAAGTAAAGGGACCTTGTTATATGGAGAGGTTTCAGGGCAATGTTCAGAATCAGGTTGCTATGGACATGGGTGCAAGCTTTTTGGGATAGAAGCCTGGTTGGTGCATTCTCCTGCAGACTTCATCCACTACACGTGAGAGTACTCCCTCTAGCACTGTGTCCCAGTTTTTCTCCTTGTATTACGTGAAGCCAATACCAAACTCCCAGTGCAGCAGTAAGAAACACCACGAAAAGTGGAGTATGACCAAATGGCTTCACAGATCACATGGTTAGACACTTAGACCCCAGTGTCCTCAGTTTACTAACAAAGGGAAAATTCAGAACTTCTGCCTCATGTTCAATAGCATATAAGGAACCATGTCATCCAGGTCACATAGATGCCGACCCAGGTTTGATGGTCTTAATACAAAGGAAGCTAAAGCTCCTGAAAACAACAAATTTTTCAAGGGCCCAAACAAAGAGGCAGTTTCTCAACAACTCATTAGGCCACCAGAGTTCCATGTTTGTGGAGTGTTTACCCTGTACCTAACTTTTGGAAATTCCACTACCACCTCCAAGGTTGTGAACTCCTGAGCATTTTCTTTTCCAGATATATATTCACAGACTTTCAAACTCTTCTCCACTAATTGTGTATTACTTGTGGCGAAGGAAATATCAAGGCATTGTTTTGGAGGACAGTGGGAAGATATTTGTCTAGCAAATATTTGCATACACATTAGATTCATTTTCCTATTTTCCATTAGAAATACTGAATCCCTGTCACAAACCCATACCCTACTAGACTCTGACTACTAATCTTAATATGATGTAGAAAAAGAAACCTAACAGAATAGAAATACAGGCCGTTCATAGGAGGCATGGTGTATACTAGGACTTGCCTTCTGCTTTATCAAGTGAATGTGTTATAAATCTAGTCAACTTTTCATTGTAATACTTCTCCATGAGTTTTTAAAGTTAACACATATGTACATTTCTGTCTCCATTTCTCTGTACCCTATTCATCTCATGAAATTTATTATGCATATTTAGTATCCTACCTGGTATCACACGTACATTCTTGTGAGCTTGCTGTTTTAGGAAGATACAAATTGTGAGAAGAGATCACTCCCCCTAAATACTGATGGAACTGAAAATTCAACATATGGGTGAATTTCCTAGATGAACAGCATTATACATAAATCCATGCTCAGTAAAAAGAATATTTTTGGATATGAGGATGATATATATTTCATGATGAATTTTGATTGGCATACATATTACTACATTTTAATGTCTGTGTTTGTATCTTTATATATATATATATATATATATATATATATATATATATATATATATATATATATATTTTTTTTTTTTTCTCCAGATTATTCAAAACATGAAATATATGTGTCTTATTTTACACTCACTAATTTAACTCATGTTCCTATATGTGGATTTATAATCAAATTTTCACAAAATTATTCTCAGAAATATTCATCCACATGAAATACATATTTATTTCCCAGTACTGAAAACTAACTTCAGTGAAAGGTGCTTACAAATCCTAATATTTGTACAGTAACTGACCCAGTTTAACATCAATGCAAGTAAAATCCTATGGGACATGATGTGTATTTTGAAGTTCATTTTTATTCAACACTGGTACATTACTATTTCTTCAGTTTATGGACATTATAAGATAATACTTTTCATCCACAAGTTAACAAATCTGTACGCATTTGGTTCACTTGCAATTACTTCCTGCTTCAGAATATATGTATTCCTCCATGTTTCTTGACTGTACTTTTCATGAGATTATTTCCAAACACATTATTTTCGATTTCCATAATCATTTTTGAAGCAAAACTCCCACACTCTTCATGATAAACCATAATGCTAAAATTACCATTAGATGTATAACTGGTTAGAATGAACTTATGTATATCAATATAAGATTTCCTATATATTTTCAGATGTCAATTCAATCAATTATTTCCTAGATTTCTGTATTCATACTTATATTACACCTTTATATGCTTGTAATATTGGAGGTTCCCAATACCATTATTCATCTCACAGAATGATTCCTAACCCAAATCGAACATGTTATTAAACCTAACCATGCACTGTTCCCTCAATTTAACTTTATGAAGAGCAGGGACAGAGTTGGTGTTATAATACAGGTAGATAGGGGATCTTCCACCTGTTGAGAACCTCAAGTTCCATGCAGAAATAAACTCTGGAGAAGATGTAGGCAGCTATGAAGAACCTGAGAGAGCAACAGATATCTTCCTTGGTAAAATACCTGGTCAGGATGAAGCGATGTGTCTGAATAAGCCTCTCTCTTCTTAATGTAGAGAAGATGGACCAAACCAGGTCTGTGTGGAGAGCTGTTAACATGTGCCTATGGTTGATATACCATTCTATCTTGTGAATGTGACACAGGAAGTAGGGGAAGCCTCTCTCTGATGGGACCCTTGGAAGCAAATGTTAGGATAAAGTGGTTGCCAAGATAGTGACCTCATTCAGTTCCTGAAGGAAGTGACCTACCTCACTTCCTTGGTGATGGAACTCTCTGAACTTGGGATCCAGGAAGCCAGGCACTCAGAGCCAGTCCCAGTCCCAGTCCCAGTGGGTTCACTTGTTTGGATTTACCAAGGACAGAGTCGGTCTTTCTTGGTACATACTGATGTGTGGATGGCTAAATGCCAGGAAAGCTCTGAAGAGGGGCCTTTCCTGAGAAAGCAGGTAGTGACTCACTGATTGATGCTGACAACTTTACAGAGTTGGTAAAGGAGACCTGATCTGAGACAGGAAAGTCCATTTCGAGGGAGCAGAGTAAGGCCCACCAGTCTGAGGACACTCTGGATAGTCACAGACCTACTTGGGTAATGGAGGTGCCTTTGTGGGTGTGGGTGTGAATTTGTAGTTTTGTATCATGTTCTGAGAATAGGTAGGAAAGGCAGTATGTTTGGTTTGGAGTGGACTGTTTTTGGTAAGTCATTTGACATGGCGAGTGTTTCTATGTTTGTGTTTCCCACTTTTTCCGTGGTTGTAGATATTAGAAAAGTGAATGCATCAATGGATGTGTCCTGTCTAGTAGAAAGCATCTCAGCACACATCCTGCCCAATTTATGAATGGACTGTGGCTTGCCTTATATGGGCAACACCTACTTCTTTCCTTAGTTCCTGTTTTCTTCCTGAATTCTGGCCACTCTCCAGAATAGGCTCATGTTTTTTTGTCCAAGATATGGACCTCTGTCGAGTTCTGTGACATGGCCATGTACTGGATAGATAAAGGGAATTGGGAGAATCTCAGAAAACTCGGATATCAGTGTGACCAGTAAAGTCTCAGTAGAGAAACCCTGCTTTGTGCCTTTTGCTAACCTACTGTTCTGTTGACCTGAATGTCAGGAAGGTCTTTTCCTCAGGCCACCAGTTTGTGAAGCCTGAAAAAAACTGCTTTCAATTGGAAATGAATGAGCATCACCTGTGGCTCTTTGCTTAATTGCTTTGGAAAGGGATGTGTCTGAATCATCCTTTCGGCTCTGAGAGAGGCTGTGGCTTTGATTTTCAGCACCTGATGGATCTAAAGAAAGATCCCATGTGTGCATCCAAAACCAAAATGGCAAAAAGATCAGTCATTGTGGATGAAGTCTCTTGCTTCCTCTGTTATGTTCCTGACCTCCATCAAGTAAGTATAGGGATCCTTTGAGACAAATGAGTTCTTCAAAGCCCTGCAGCAGTGCTTGGGTTCTCACATGACTCCAAATCACATAAAGAATCTATACCTCACAGTCAGTAGGCTTCAAAATGAAGAAACAGAGCAGTATTACTGGCAGGCCTATTTGATCAATCCTGGTTTACAGGAAGGGTGTCCAGGAAACCCTGACTTTAGGAAAATGAGGGGCAAGGGAACTTATTTTGGACACTGTCTTAGGCTGCGCCCCTTATGGAAACCTCCAGCCAGAGGTTATGATGAATGTCTACATGGAAGAATATGAGGGCCATGTGGGAGTATTTTGGTTTTAATTGAACATATTGTTAACCCTAACCATACACTGTTCCCTCAATCTAAGTATTCAGAAAAGCAGGGACAGATTTGGTCTTACAATACAGGAATGCAGGGGATCTTCCACCTGCTGAAAACTTCAAAGTTCCATGCAGAAATGAACCCTGGAGAAGATGTAGGCAGCTATGAAGGATCTGAGAGAGCAAAAGGCATCTTCCATGGCAAACAACCTGGTCAGGATGAAGGGTTGTGTCTGAATCAGATTCTCTCTTCTTAATGTAGAGGAGAGGCCTGTGTGGAGAGCTGTTCCCAGGTGACTATTGTTTCTTTACCATTCTAACTTGTGAAAGTGTCACAGGAAGTAGGGACATCCTCCATGTTATGAGACCTTAGGAAGCAAATGTTAGGACAAATTGGTTGCCAAGGCAGTGACCTCATTCAGTTACTAAAGGAAGTGACCTCACCTCACATCCTTGTTGATGGAACTCTCCAAATTTGGGTTCCAGGAATCTAGGCACCCAGGCCCAGTCCCAGCACCAGTTCCAGTGTTCTCACTTGTTTGGATTTTCCAAGGACAGAGTCAGTCTTTTGTGGTACCTACTTATGTGAGAATGGCCAAATTCCAGAAAAATTCTGAAGAGGGGCCCTTCCGCAGAAAACAGGTAGAGGCTCACTGCTGGCTCCTGACAACTTCACAGAGTTGACCAAGGAGTCCAGATCTGAGACAGGACAGACCATTTCTGGGGAACATAGTATGGCCCTCCAGTCAGAGGACACTCTGGATAGTTCCAGACCCACTTGGGGGAAGGAGGTGCCTTTGTGGTTGTGGGTGTGGGTTTGTGGTTTTTTCTTTTGTTCTGAGAATAGTTAGGAAAGGGGGTGTGTTTGGTTTGGAGTGGACTGTTTCTAGTTAGTCCTTTGACAAGGCGAGTGTTTTTAGGTCTGTGTATCCCACTGTTTTCGTGGTTGTAGACATTAGAAAAGATAATGCCTCAATGGGTGTATCCTCTCAAGGAGAAAACTTCCCAGCATTCATCCGGCACAATTTATGAATGGAGTGTGGCTTGCCTTATCAATGGGCAACACCAACTATCTTCCTACGTTCCTGTTTTCTTCCTGAATTCTGGCCACTCTCCAGAATAGGCTCAGGATTTTGTGTCAAATATATGTACCACTTCCAAGCTCTGTGACATGGCCATGTACTGGTAGCTGAAGGGAATGGCAAGCATCTCAGAAAACTCAGATATCAGTGTAGCCAGTAAAGTCTCAGTGGAGAAACCCTGCTTTGGGCCTTTTGATTACCTATTGTTATGTTGCCCTGAATATCAGGAAAGTCTTTGTCTCAGGCCACCCCTTTGTGAAGCCTGAAGAAAACAGTTTTCACATGGAAATGAATGGGCATTACCTTTGAGTTTACAATAAAACCTTCACAGATTTGGCTCTCATTAAGTTAAAAATACTTTTAGATTGTATCTCAGTGTAAAAAGTAACATGGAACTGTACATATCTTATTGATAACAAGTCCAATTATAGAACACAAATGATATACATAAATCTCCAACACTCCAACATGTTTTTCTTTTAAGCCTAGAATTACCATACAACCTTAGAACACCAGCTTGATACAATGGTCTTTGCAAGCTTCTACCTTACAGACTTGTATACCTGGAAGATATGAACACATTAACACCACAATTACATTGATGTTTTTGTATTAAACAAGTTTAGATTTTAAAGAAATAACATGGCACAATTTTATAAAAACAGTACTTGTTTACCAGCTGTTTAATTTTTTAAGATTACTTGCTCAAAACTTACACATATAACCAAGTTACACACACCTTTTTTTATTATTTACTTAAACCCTTTTAATTACTTAATCATATAGACTCTCTTATCCAGAAACACGTTTTTCCTCTATTATATCTATATCTAGAACCTTTTAGTTTCTCTTTTCCATCTACTAACATCTTTCTGTTCACATTTCAATACAATGCTTTTAAATTTCTGAATTTAAGCAGATTATTTTATAGACATCTACATTTTATTAGGGCCTTTTTGAAAACCTAGAAAACTTATAGGCCTAATTTTAAAGACATCTTTATTTTTATCTGTTTACCCAATTTGAATTAAAACATATGAATCACGTGAATCAAAGACATTTGGATACATTTTTAAATTTTTCATGAGCGCTCCTCATCTGTCAATTGTCATACCCCTGCATGATATATGGACATACACACATACAGACATACCAACATACAACACGTAACACAAATGTAACACATAACACAATAGTAAAGGCCTTGTAGCTTTTTTCAGGTGAAGTCTCCATTGCAATGCTGAAAACTCCAGAGTCGATCAAAAATAGAACTGATCAGAAAACATTAACCCATCAGCAGAATCAAGATCATGAGCTCAAAAAAAAAAAAATTACAGAATCTAAGAAAAGCAAGAGTCCTAAAAATGATGACTGGCCAGTAATTAGTAAATACCATATTATATACTTTTTTGGTTAGGTCTAGTTTGAGTTCAGGTAAAAAGACACATTTACTCTTTTTATCTGTCTCCTGCTGAGTGCTGCAGGCTTCTTTTATTTGCATATCAAAGTAAGTCCTGGCTGAGGTCTGGAAAACTGGAAAGACTGGAATTCTGAGAAGAAACCTCACGCCTAAGGCATTTATCTATAAGTCATAATTTCCAGGTTTGGATGTTGAAAATTTTGATGCAAGTTTAAGATGTAATTCTCAAAATTTTATTTCTTTAGATTTTTCTACACTAGAAAAACTTGCTCACACAAAACTGAAAATAGGATCATTTTTTGATAATATTAATGCCACCATCAGAAGAAGTTTCTATAGGATCATTAAGCCCCTTTCTTTCTTATGAAGTTTCTAATAGTATTATGTTAAATTAAATTGGCTGAAAAATTTTTAAAAAGAACCACATGCTACCATGTGTATCCAAAATTAAGCTTTAAAAATTTCCAAGACTGTTGCTAATTAATGTCATTTCAATAAGCCAGACCAACGTTTTAATTTAGTACCATTTTTTAAAATCTTACACACTGATGGGAATAGATACCATATCATAATTTATTATCTCTTCCCAAGTTAATGCACTGATATATCTAGTGAAATTTTCTCAGGCTGTCTAGTTCAAAATTAAAACTCTTTATTTTTTTTTTTACCCTAAGTATTTAAATTTCCTAGCATGAACTACCTGAAATCAAACTAAACAATTGTTTAAACCCAACTTTTAACTGTAAGATAGTGCAATGCTTTAGAAACCCATTTAGATACCAGATGGTTAAAATAAAAAAATCATTTCTAGATACACATTCACCCTAGATCATCCCCAAGAAACAATCTATAATATCAACATATTAATGCATTCATTGTCCCTTTTGTTAAGTAAACAGAGGTGGAGAAATCCTTAAAGTGCACATAAGGAATAAGGGAGTTCCCCACAGCAAAATGGATCTGGCAGCTGCTGGGAGTCCCTTAGCCTCACCATTTACTTACAGGATTAGTTCCTCTGGTTTGCTTTGAACCCAGGCACCAGGCATATTCTATGTCTCCCAACTTTGCAGTAGTCAGCTCCCAAAAATTTCATTCTCTGCTTCAGTTGTTTTGAGTGCTAGGCTTCCCCAAGAGGGCAGAGTGGGGTTTATTTAAAGTCCCCTCTGGGGTGTCAAAATTTATGACTGAAGGCTTGGTTCCCATCCCAAAGCCAATTAATGCCAATTTAATAATGAGGACAGGGTTTTGAGAAAAGTTTAAGTGAGATATCAAAGTTCTTAGACCCCAGACATTTCCCTCTGCAGTGGACATGCTCAATCCAACTACGGGAAGAAAAGAAATCACTGCTTCCGTAATCTTGCTTAACAAAGGGGAGTAAAGTTTATCAAAGTTCTTTGAAGCACAGCTAAGAGAGGTGAAAAGGTGAGAACAGAAAAACTGGCGGTTCTATTGACTTTTGGTCCCTCACAGGAGAAGCATTAGTTTAAAATTTAGCTAAAGTAACTTCCACATATGTAATGCAGGTTGGAACTCGGGACTCTGCATCGGACCAAACAATGCCATCACATTTAACAGAAACACAGATAAAATGACACACAAAGACCATCATGCAGCTCCCGTTTGTTCACAACCCCAAGATCTACAATCTTGTGACTCAGAGAGAATGGAGGGAAGAGGGGGAGGAGTAGAAGGTTTGAGTGATAGGATCCTGGGTGAAGGGGTCGGATTGGAGGCAGGGACCAGGAATGGCTTCAAGGACAGAGGCATGGAATGGCTTTGTCCCATAATGAGAGTTTCTCAAACAGAGACAAGGACAATACAAACGTGACACAAACATGTACACACAGTTAACATTTAACACGAGTTCAGAAGTAAAGATTAGAACCTAGTAACTGGCAAAACCTGATGGGTTAGACCACAAAGACAGACAGTGAATTCAACCTGAGAGAAAAAAGTAGTCAGCAAGATATGATGGGTTGCCAGCAGAGTCACCTAATGTGGGCTCATTCGTCCCTCCTCACCTAATGAGAGCACATCCGTCACTCCCCGAGTCCTCCAAGGCATCCCTTGCAAGGACATGGCCTGTGGCTTTAGGACACGTTTGTCCACCACTGACAGGGGGAACTTACGTTCTCCACTGGAAGCCACTCTGCCAACCCAAACCAAAAACGGAAAAATGGAACCTGAACAAAAAGCTCTGAGTGATCACAAGGAAAAATGAAAAGAAGCGCCTTACTTACCTCCAGAGGGGTCTGTTGGCGTGTCCTTGTCCTATGCTGCGTGATTCCCGGCCAACGCACCAAATGTAAGGGTCCGGTGAACGTCGGAGGAAGAGACCACCAAGAGAACGCGGCTCATGCAACAGAAAAAGGCGTTCATTGAGGATCCAATCCAGCATGCTGGGGCTACGTGCTCACTCAAGAAGGGAGAGCAGCCCAGAGCCCCGAGCAGGGGTTGAGCAGTGCTTAAGTACACTTTTTGGGGAGGGCGGGACTTTACATATATCACAGTCTCCTTTAAGAAATCAACATACACCGCAGAAAAATCAAACAACAATTCCTAAACATGATTAGTTCATTCATTGGCAGGAACAGGTCAGGCGGGAGTGATAGGTGAGTTCTAAAGCGAGGTACACATTCAAACAGATTGGTTTAGGCCTTGCGATGCCTATGTGCCAGGCCACACAGGGTCCTAGGTTATTAAACAACCAGGCGGTCAGGGGGAATATTTACTGGGCAGTCGGGAATTGTACTACAAGCTACAGGAATTTCAGGTTTTGCATGTAGCATAGGAACTTAACAATACCTGGTCCTTTACATTTTAGCTCAGGCCTTGCAGCTTAGAAACTTTACAAAACCCGGTCTTTTACACTTCAACTTTTACACTTTAATTTCAATTTATTTTACCCTTTCAGATCACTCCTGGTGCACAAGAAGGGTGTCCAAGCCACCCTGAATTTAGGCAAATGAGTGGAAAGGGAGCTTATTTGGGACACTGTCTTGGGCTGTGCCCCTCATGGAAACCTCCAGCCAGATGTTATGATGAGTGCCTTTATAGAAGAAGAGGAGGGCCATGTGAGAGTGTTTTGGTATTAATTGTGGTCATTTGTGTGACGGTTGGAAGAGATGAGTGGGTCCACCTGGGCTTGAATTCTTGTGTGATTCCCCTTAGAGACTGACTTCTGGAACTGAACTCAAAGAAGTATTGCCATGAATTGTGGTGATATTTTAAGAGGTCAAGCATGAGAGTCGCCCTTGGAAACTAAGATCAAGGCCGAGGGTGGCTTTCCACAGAGCACTGGGAATTTCAGCAAAGATATCCCATGATTTTATTCTTAAAGACTTGGTAGCCATAGTTGAGAGTCAAAACACACATGGACCTCACATTGTAGACCTCAATGGGCCTGGCTATATCTAACCTTTTGGCCACTCTTTGGGAAGCCTTGCCTATGAGAGTTCTCCAGTGTTTGATTGAAATGAGCTTCCTCAACATTTAATGGTTCTTGAAACCCACAGTGCATACAAACACAATAGAAATACAAGCAGTTCAGAAGAGGCATGGTGTATAGTTGGACTTGCCTTTTGCATTATGTAGGGTAGGTGTTATAAATCTAGTTAATTTTTAATTGAAATAGTTCTCCTTGTGTTTTTAAAGTTAATAAATATGTGAATTCCTGTATCCTTTTCTCTGTAGCCTATTCATCACATGTATTTTTATATAAACATATTGAATCCTACCTAGTATCACATATACATTCTTGTGAGGTGGCTGACATGGCAGATACAAATTATGACAAGAGATCACTCCTCCTAAACGCTATTGGATCATAAAATTCAGCCTAAGGGTAACCTTTCTAGTTGAACAACATTATTCATAAATCCATGTTCAGTAAAATTAATATTTTTGGATCTGTGGACGATATATATTTCATCATGAATTTCAATTGGCATATATATTGCCACTTTATAATGTCTGTGTGTGTTTTGCTCTTTGCTTAATTGCTTTGGAAAGAGATGTGTCTGAATCAGCCTCTTGGCCCTGTGTGAGGCTGTGGCTTAGATTCTCAGCACCTGATGGATCTAAAGAAAGATCCCATGGGTGCATCCAAAACCAAAATGGCCAAAAGAGCAGTTATTGTGGATGAAGACTCTCACCTTCCTCTCTAATGGCCCTGACATCCATCAAGTGAAAATAGGGATCCTTTGGGTCAAATGAGTTCTTTAAAGCCCTGCAGAGTTTAGCCCATAGGTGCTTGGGTTTTCACATGAATCCAATTTACATAAAGAATCTAAACCCCACAGTCATTTGGCCTCAAATTGAAGAAGATAAGGGGCATGTGGGAGCATTTTGTTTTGAATTGTGGTAATTTGTTTGGCGCTTGGAACAGATGACTGGGTCCACCTGGGCTTGAACTCTGGTATGATTCTCCTTAGAGACTGAATTCTGGAAGTGACATCAGAGAAGTATTGTCATGAATTGTGTTTGGATTTTACTAGGCCATGCAACCTAGATCTCAGGTATTAATTTTGGTGCAGGGAGATCTAGGTGCAGGGTGGCTTTGCCCAGAGCACTGGGAATCTCAGCCTGGATATCACATGATTTTATTCTGAAATTCTTTAAAGCCACAGTTGAGAGTCAAAACACACATGGACCTCACATTGTAGACCTCAATGGGCCTGACTTCATGTGACCTTTTGTCCACTCTTTGGGAAGACTTGCCTGTGAGTGTTCTCAAGATCTTTCATTGAAATGAGCTTCTTCAACATTTAATGGTTCCTGAATGAATTGAAACCCACAGAGCCTCCAACTTTATCCTCAAAAAATGGCTTGATAAATACCATGAAACTTTTGAAATTCCCATGACCAGGTGGCACTGGAAAACTTTTGGATGTCCTGTTGCTGATCATGAGTGTATCTCACAGTGCCTTGACTGAATGGGTTTCATGAAAATTGTGTAGAACAGTGATGCCAGTATGTTGGAGCCTGTTCATTAGTGGGCCTAGAGCAGTGGTGTGAAGGTGTGTGATAAAACATGTGTGTTGGGGCATGTGGATCTGCCATTGGCTTTCAATTGCCTTGTGACTGACAGGGTACAGCCAGCAGACCCTTATATGTAAAGGCATCTTGTTATATGGATAGGTTTCTGGGCAATGTTCAGAATCAGGTTGCTATGGACAAAGGGGCAACCTATGTGGGACAGAATCCTGGTTGGTGCATTCTCATGCAGACTGTGTCCCTCCACACGTGACAGAACTCCCTCCAGCACTGTGTTCCAGTTGAACTCCTTGTATTTCATGAAGCAAATACCAAACTCCCAGTGCACCAGCAAGAAACACCACGAAAATTGGAGCATGACCCAATGGCTTCACAGTCAACCCGGGGAGACACTTACACCCCAGTGGCCATAGTTTAACTACAAAAAGAGTATTCAGCACTGCTGCCTCATTTTCATTGGAAAATTAGAAACAATGTCCTTCAGGTCACATATTTGCACACCCAGATTTGATGGTCACACAACAAAGGAAGCTAAAGCTCCTGACAACAACATGTATTTTAAGAGCCCAACCTCAGAGAGTTTCTCAAGAAGTCTTTACACAAGCAGAGCTCAATGTTTGTGGAGTGTTTACCCTGTCCCTTACTTTTGGAAACTCCTCTACCACCTACAAGTTTGTGAACTCCTGAGCATTTTTTATTCCTGATATGTATTTACAGATTTTCTAACTTTTCTCCTCTAATTGTATCTTACTTGGAACTAAGGTAATGTCAAGGAAATCTTCTGGATGAGAGTGTGAACATTTTTGTGTAGCACATATTTGCATACCAATTAGAGTCATTTTCCATATTTCCATTCGAAATACTGAATCCTTGACACTAACATATACCCTAATAGACTCTGACTACTACTCCTAATATGATGGAGAAAAATAACACAAACAGAATAGGAATACAAGCAGTTCAGAGGAATCATAGTGTATAGTTGGACTTGTTTTTTGCATGATTAATTGTAGGTGTTATAAATCTAGTCAATTTGTAATTGAAATAGTTCTCCATGTGTTTTTAATGTTAACAAATATGTGAATACCTATCTCCCTTTCTCTGTAGCCTATTCAGCACATGTATTTTTAAATGCACATATAGAACACTACCTGGTATCACACCTACATTTTGTGAGGTGGCTAATTTGGCAAATACAATTTGTGAGAAGTGATCACTCCTGTTAAACTCTGTTGGAACTGAAAATTTAACCTAGGGGTGTGTTTCCTAGAAGAACAACATTATACATAAATACATGTTCTAAAAGAAATAATTTTGCATCTGTGGAGGATATATATTTCATGATAAATTTGATTGCTAATTTATTGTCTGTGTTTTTTTGTATATATATATATATATATATATATATATATATATATATATATATATACATACACTCTCCAGATTTTTCAAAAAATGAAATATATGTGTCTTATATACACTCCCTAAATTCATTCATGTTCATGTATATGGATTTATAATCAACTTTTCACAAGATCATTCTCAGAAATATTCATCCACCTGAAATACATATTGTTTCCAGTACTGAAAACTAACTTCAGTTAATGTTGCATACAAATACTAATACTTCTACAGTAACTGACCCAGCTTAACATCAATGCAAGTACATTCCTATGTGACATGATGTGTATTTTGAAATTCATTTTAATTCAACACTGGTACATTACTATTTCTTCAATTTATGCACATCATAGGATATATATTTCATCCACAAGTTAGCAAACTTATAGGCATTTGTTTCACTTTCAATCACTTCCTGCTTCAGAACACATGGATTCTTCCAGGTTTCTTGAGTGGTCTTATAATGAGACTTCTTTCAAAATATATTATTTTTGATTTCTTTTATCACTTTTGAAGCAAAACTGACACTCACTTCATGATAAACCATAACTATAATATCACCATTAGATGTATAACTGGTTGGAATGAATGATTTTATAACAATATAGTATTTTTTATATATTCTCTTATATCAGTTTATTCCATTATTTAAAGTGGAACCAGTTATATTATTTATTCACTATATTGTCTATTCATGCATTATCTCTATATTCATAGACACAGGGTACACCTCTTAGTACTCCCAATACTAATTTATTAGTCTTCTAAATATTGCTCCCAGAAATGGTGGAAGAAATACTCATGTCACCTGATCTACATATGCATGTTATCATAGTAATATTCTGGACACAAAATGCAAAAGTCACACGTATGATTGTACCAAAGCCTAAATGGAAACTGAACATGGATTACTAAAAACATCCATATCCAGGTTGCCTAATGCTCTCAAATGTCAATCCTATTGGTGACCACAATTTGTTTCTTCCTAAGATTATATATTCAACCTCAAAACTGTTGGAAATGTCTAGTTTTTTCACTCACTTTATTCTTTGCCTGATTTCCTAATGTCTCTATTGATATCTACTTTCCTACATATTTTTTCCAGTTCAACATTGTGTCTGACCCTTCACATGTGCTGACATTGACATTCACTCTCTAACCGAAACCCTATTGCTAATGAACTTTGGTCCAAATCCTATACTCTATCTTCTTCCGAAACATACTGACTATCTTCCTGATCCTATCGACTATCCCTTTTTGAGTGGATGTACTCTACTACATTCAATCATCTGAGGTACAAGGTCCTATGCCATTGTATATCGATTTTTCTGAAACATGTATGCAGAACATAATTCAAAGCTACGTGTCCCAAACTATTGCCAAATGCACTTCTGAGCTTCAAATCTTACCTAGATTTCTGTTTTCATACTTATATTTAACCACTATATTTCTATATATTGCAGGTTCCCAATAACCTTATTCATCCCGCAGAATGATTCCTAACGCAAATCGAACGTGTTATTAACCCTAACCATACACTGTTGCCTCAATCTAACATTACAAAAGAGCAGGGACAGGGCTATTCTTTCAATTAGGGTTGTAGGTAATCTTCCAACTGCTGAGAACCTCAAAGTTTGATGCAGAAATGATCCCTGGAGAAGATGTAGGCAGCAATGAAGGACCTGCATGAGCAAAAGCCATCTTCCATGGCAAACAACCTGGACAGGATGAAGGGATGTGTATGCATCAGACTCTCTCTTCTTAATGTAGAGAAGATGAACCTAACCAGGCCTGCGTGTAGAGCTGTTCCATGGTGTCTATTTTGATATACCATTCTAACTAGTCAAATTGTCACAGGAAGTAGGGGCACCCTCCAACTCATGGAACCATTGGAAGCAAGTGTTAGGACAAAGTTGTTGCCAAGGCAGTGACCTCATTCAGTTGCAAAGAAAGTGACATACCTCATTTCCTTGGTGATGGAACTCTCTGAAATTGGGATGCAAGAAGCCAGGCACCAAGAGCCAGTCCCAGTCCCAGTCCCAGTGGGCTCACTTGTTTGGATTTACCAAGTACAGAGTCAGACCTTCTTGGTACCTACTGATGTGAGGATGGCCAAATGCCAGTAGAGCTCTGAAGAGGGGCCTTTCTTGAGACAGCAGGTTGTGGCTAACAGCAGGCTCCTCGCAGAATAACAGAGTTGTCCAAGGAGACAAGATCTGAGACCAGACAGGCCATTTCGAGTGGAACATAGTATGGCCCACCAGTCAGAGGACACTCCAGATAGTTAAAGACCTATTTTTGAGAAGGAGGTGCCTTTTTGGTTGTGGGTGTGAGTTTGCGGTTTTGTTTCATGTTCTGAGAATAGGTAGGAAAGGTGGTTGGTTTGGTTTGGAGTCGAATGTTTCTAGTAAGTCTATAGACAAGGCGAGTGTTTCTATGTCTGTGTAGCCACTGTGTCCGTGGTTTTAGACATTAGAAACGAGAATGCATCAATGGAGGTGTCCTGTCTAGTAGAAAGCTTCACAGCATTCATCCTGCACAATTGATTAATGGACTGTTGCTTGCCTTATGGATGGGAAACACCTACTAACTTCCTAAGTTGCTGTTTTCTTCCTGAATTCTGGCCACTCTCCAGAATAGTATCATGGTTTATTGTCCAAGATATGTACCACCTCCAAACTCTGTGACATGGCCATGTCCTTGATAGCTGAAGGGAATGGGAACATCTCAGAAAACTCAGATATCAGTGTGACCAGTAAAGTCTCAGTGGAGAAACCCTGCTTGGCTCCATTTGCTTATCTATGTTTCTGTTGCCTTGAATGTCAGGAAGGTCTTTGCCTCAGGCCACCCCTTTGTGAAGCATGAAGAAACAGTTTTCAAATGGAAATGAATGGGCATCACCTGTGGCTCTTTGCTTAATTGCTCTGGAAAGGGATGTGTCTTAGTCAGACACTAGGCCCTGTTTGAGGCTGTGGCTAAGATTCTCAGCTCCTGATAGATCTAAAGAAGATCCCATGTGTGCATCCAAAACCAAAATGGAAAAAATCTGTCATTGTGGATGAAGTCTCTTGCCTTCTTCTGTTTGGTTCCTGACCTCCATCAAGTGAGAATAGGGATCCTTTGGATCAAATGAGTTCTTCAAAGTCCTGCAGAACTGCTTGGGTTGTCTCATGATGCCAAATCACATAAAGAATCTATACCTGACAGTAAGTAGGCCTCAAATTGGAGAAGCAGAGCAGTATTTATTTCAAGCCTAGAGCAGTTGTGTGCAGGTGTGTGACAATACATCTGTGGTGGGGTCATGTGGATCTTACATTGGCTTCCAAATGGCTTGTGACTGACATGGTGCAGCCAGCAGAACTTTGTATGTAAAGGCATCATGTTACATGGAGAGTTTTCAGGGCAATGTTCAGAATCAAGTTCCTATGGTAAAGGGGGCAAGCAATGGGGGATAGAAGCCTGGTTGGTGCATTCTCCTGCAGACCCTGACACACCATACGTTACAGGACTCCCTCCAGCATTGTGTCCCAGTTTAACTCCTTGTATGTCATGAACCAAATACAAAACACCCACTGCAGCAGCAAGAAACACCACGAAAAGTGGAGGATGACCAAATGATTTCAAAGTCCAGACGGGGAGACACTTATCCCCCATTGGCCACAGTTTAGTTACAAATAGTGAATTCAGCACTGCTGCCTCATGTTCATTGGACAATAAGAATTCATGTCCTCCAGGTCACAAAAATGCAGACCCAAGTTTGATGGTCTCACTACAAAGGAAGCTAAAGCTTCTGAAAACAATATATATTTCAAGTACCCAACCTCATTGTCAGTATCTCCAGAAGTGTTTAGGCCAGCAGAGATCCATGTTTGTGGAGTTTTACCCTGTCCCTAAGGTTTGGAAACGTCTCTTCCACCTCAGAGGTTGTGAACTACTGAGCATTTTCCATTCTACGTATGTATTCACAGATTTTCTAACTCTTCTCCTCTAATTGTTTCTTACATGGGGCGTGGTTATTTCAAGCCATTGTTCTGAATGAGAGTGGGAATTTTTTTGTGTGTAGCACGTATTTGCATACACATTGGATTCATTTTCCAATTTTCCATTCGAAATACTGAATCCCTGACACGAACCCATACCCTACTAGACTCTGACTACTAATTCTAATATGATGCAGAAAAGTAACACAAACAGAATTGAAATACAAGCAGTTCAGAGGAGGCATGGTGTATAATTGATCTTGCCTTTTGCATGATAAATGTCAGGTGTTATAAATCCAGTCTATTTTTAATTGAAATAGATCTCCATGTGTTTTTAAAGTTAACAAATATGTGAATTCCTGTCTCCCTTTGTCTGTAGCCTATTCAGCACATGTATTTTTATATGCACATATCAAATCCTACCTGGTGTCACACCTACATTCTTGTGAGGTGACTGACTTGGGAGATACAATTTGTGAGAAGACATCACTCCTCCTAAACGCTGTTGGAACTGATAATTCAAATAATGGGTGAGCTTCCTAGTTGAAAAACATTATACATAAATCCCTGTTAAGAAAATTGAATATTTTTGGATCTGTGATTGATGTATATTTCATAGTGAATTTAGATTTGCATATATGTTGCTACATTTCAATATCTGTATGTGTCTGTGTGTGTATACACACACACACACACACACACACACACACACACACACACTCTCTCCAGATTTTTCAAAATATGAAATATATGTATCTTATTTACACTCCCTAAATTCATTTATGTTCAAGTATGTGGATTTATAATCAACTTTTCACAAGATTTTTCTCAGAAATATTTATCCACCTGAAATACATATTTGTTTCCTAGTACTGACAACTAACTTCAGTGAATGGTACATACAAATCCTGTTGATAGCCACAGCCAAGGGTCTCCAGTAAATACCATATGTACTACTGCACAACCTAAGGCAGGCATGGTCCCTAAGCCACATGCTCGTTGTTTAAACAGAGAGGGGGAGATGTTGAGAGCCACAGCCAAAGGGGCCCCAGGAAACCTCCAGCTGCCAGCAAACTTCCAGCTGCCGGCTGATGATTGGCTCCACAGCGGCCCCAGCAACATCTAGCTGATTGGCTCCTCTGCGGTGATGCTCATTGCAGATGCTCATTGAGCTGTTTCCCCGCCCTTTCAGACTGCCAGTGGATGATTGGCTGACAGGGGCCCCAGCAACATCTAGCTGATTGGCTCCTCTGTGGTGATGCTCAATGGGATGTTTCCCTGCCCTTTCAGACAACAGAGCTGCTCATTGGTGGACTTTTTTGTCTCTGCCCATGTGACCCAGCCAATCGGCCTCAAAAGGAGGAGGCTTGTGGTTGAGGGAGAGGCTTGTGGGAAGACTGTGGTGGCAGTTGGGCTCTGAGGGTTTTTCCTGAGAAGCTGTTTTGTTTGGCTTGTGTGGTTCTAAAAATAAAGTTTGTTTCTTTTGACAATTGGCTCCTGAATTGTGCCCAGCCAGACTGATGATAATCATGTAAAATGTTGATTTTAAATCGCATACATGAACTTGAATGAATTTAGGGAGTGTATAATAAGACACATATATTTCATATTTTGGAAAATCTGGAAAATCTGGTATATATATATATATATATATATATATATATATATATATATATATATATATATATATATACACACACACACAACAATAAAATGTATCAATATATATGCCAATCGAAATTTATCATGAAATATATATCATCCACATATCTAAAAATATTCATTTTACTGAACATGGATTTATGTATGATGTTGTTCACTAGGAAGCTCACCCATAGTTTGAATTTTCAGTTCCATCAGTATTTAGGGGAAGTGATCCATTCTCATAATTTGTATATTCCAAAGTTAGTGAGATCACAAGAATTTACGTGTGTTACCAGGTAGGAGTCTATATATGCATAAAAATATACATGTTCTAAAGAGGCTACAGAGCAAAGGAGACAGGAATTTACATATGTGTTAACTTTGAAAACTCATGGAGAAATAGTACAATGAAAAGTTGACTAGATTTATAACACATATCCTTGATAAAGGAGAAGGAAAATCCAAGTATACACCATGCCTCCTACAAAAGGCCTGTATTTCTATTCTGTTAGGTTTCTTTTTCTCCATCATTTTAGGATAGTAGTCAGAGTCTAGTAGGGTATGGGTTAGTGTCAGAAATTCAGTATTGCAAATGGAAAATAGGATAATGTATCCAATGTGTATGCAAATATGTGCTACACAATAATCTTCCCACTCTCACCTAGAACAATGCCTTGACATTACCTTTGCCCCAAGTGAGACACAATTAGAGAAGAAGAGTTAGAAAATCTGTGAATACATATCTGGAATGGAAAATTCTCAGGAGTTCTCAACCTGGGAGCAGGTAGAGGAGTTTCCAGAAGTAAGGGATTGGGTAAACACTCCACAACCATGGAGCTCTGCTGGAAAAAAGGCTTCTGGAGAATCTGCCTCTGAGGTGTGGCACTTGAAATATATATTGTTGTCAGGAGCTTTGTCTTCATTTGTAGTGAAACCATCAAAGCTGGGTCTGAATCTATGTGACCTGGAGAACATGGTTTCTTATTTTCCAATGAACCTGAGGCAGCAGTGCTGAATTCTCTCTTTGTAGGTAAACAGAGGCCAGTGGGCCAAAGTGTCTAACCATGTGGACTGTGAAGCCATTTAGTCATCCTCCAATTTTCATGGTGTTTCTTGGTGCTGAACTGGGAGTTTGGTATTTGCTTCAAGAAATACAAGGAGTTCAACTGGGACACAGTGTTGGAGGGAGATCTGTGACATGTGCTGGGTCAGAGTCTCCAGGAGAACGCACTAACCCGGCTTGCCCCCTTGACCATAGCAACCTGATTCTGAACATTTCCCTGAAACCTCTCCATATAACAAGATGCCTTTGCATATAAGGGTCTGCTGGGTGCACCATGTTAGCTAAAAGCCATTTGGAAGTCAATGGCAGATCCACATGGCACCACCATAAATATTTTATCACACACCTGCACACCACAACTCTGGGCCAACTATTCCGCAGTCTCCATCTAACCGGCATCTCTGTTCTACACCACTTTCATTATACCCAATCAATCAAGGCACTGTCTGGTACACTAATGATCAGCAACAGGACATCAAAGGTTCTCCAGTGCCACCTCATCATGCGAATTTCAAAAATTTCATGGTATTTATCTAGCCATTTTACAAGGATGAAGTTGGAGGCATTGTGGGTTTCAATTCTTTCAGGAATCATTCAATGTTGAGGAAGCTCATTTCAATGAAAGTTCTGGAGAACTCTCACAGGCAAGGCTTTCCAAAGAGTGGCCAAATAGTCACATGAAGCCAGGCCAATTGAGGTCTACAATGTGAGGTCCATGTGTGTTTTGACTCTCAACTATGTCTGGCAAGTATTTCAAAATAACATCATATGATATTCTGTCTGAGATTCCCAGTGCTCTGTGAAAAGCCACCCCGGGCCTAGATCTCAGTTTCAAAGGGCGACTTTCATGGGTGGCCGCCTAAAATCCCAACACAAATCATGGCAATACTTCTCTGAGGTCAGTTCCAGAACTCAGTCTCTAAGAGGAATCACACCAGAGTTCAAGCCCTGGTGGACCCAGTCATCTTTTCCGACTGCCACATAAATGACCACAATGAAAACCAAAACACTCCCAAATGGCCCTCATCTTCTTCCATATAGACACTCATCATAACCTCTGGCTTGACGTTTCCTTGAGGGGCATAGCCCAAGACAGTGTCCAAAATAATCTCCCTTTCCTCTCATTTGCCTAAAGTCAGGGTGGCCTGGACACCCATTCTGTGAACCATGAGTGATCAAATAACCCTGACTTTAATACTGCTCTGCTTCTCCAATTTGAGGCCTACTGTCTGTGGAGTATAGATTCTTGATGTGAATTGGAGTAATGAAAAAACCCAATAACCCATTGGCTACACTCTGCAGGGTTTTGAAGAACTCATTTGACCCAATAAATCCCTATTCTCATTTTATGGAGGTCAGGAACCTTACAGAGGAAAGTGAGAGACTTCATCCTCAATGACTGCTTTTGGGGCCATTTTGGTTTTTGATGTGCCTTCTGGAATGTTACATATTTTTTTTTTTTTGGTTTTAGTGCCTTCTGGAATATTACATAATTTTTTTCTTTAGACATTATTGCCAGAGTTCCTATCTTCATCCCAGTGCAGGTGAAATCAAAGATAATACCAATCTACAGCTTCTGCAATAGCCATCCCTGTACTGCTTGCAGAACTTGCCTGGACACATTGTGAACTCACCTAAATGCATTGTGAACTATCTGTTGGTGCAGCGACTTGTGGTAGTGTTGGGGTATATTTGCTGATGATGTCATCGGTGGTACAATTTTTCCAAAAGGAGCCATCAATTGGCTTGGTGTATCTTCATCCCTTCTGCGTGTCATGATCGTCCAGCTAAAATTTGGGGGGCCAACAGAGGTGAGGCAAAGAACCTCACCCACCCCCGCTGGTACAAAGACCTCTCCACAGGTGTGGCTCTATACTGGACGGGTAGTCAGTGACGGGTAAGATCCAATTGCAATGGTACCAACTTAACGGGTAAAGACCATATGTACTATTGGACAACCTAAGGCAGGCACGGTCCCTAAGCCACATGCGTGTTGTTTAAACAGAGAGGCGAAGATGTTGAGAGCCACAGCCGAGGGGGCCCCAGCAAAATTCCTGCTGCCAGCAAACTTCCAGCTGCCGGCTGATGATTGGCTCACAGCGGCCCCAGCAACACCTAGCTGATTGGCTCCTCTGCGGTGATGCTCAATGGGCTGTTTCCCTGCCCTTTCAGACCACAAAACTGCTCATTGGGGGACATTTTTTGACTCCACCCACATGACCCAGCCAATCGCCCTCAAGAGCAGGAGGATTGTGGGAGGCGAGAGAGGCTCCTGTGGGAGGGAGAGGTTTTGGGAAGCCAGTGGTGGCAGTTGGGGCTCTGAAGGTTTTTCCTGAGAGGCTGTTTTGTTTGGCATGTGTGGTTCTAAAAATAAAGTTAGTTTCTTTTGACAAGTGGCTGCTGATTGTGCCCAGCAAGACTGCGGCATTATCCTAATATTTCTACAATAACTGACCCAGTTTAACATCAATGCAAGTAGATTCCTGTGGGAGAGGACATGATGTGTATTTTGACGTTCATTTTTATGTAACAGTGGTACATTACTATTTCTTCAGTTTACGCACATCATAGTATATATATTTGATCCACAAGTTCACAAATTTATAGGCATTTGTTTCACTTTCAATCACTTTCTGCTTCAAAACACATGTATTCCTCCAGGTTTCTTGACTGGTCTTTTCATGAGACTTCTTTCCAAACACATTATTTCCGATTTCCATAATCACTTTTGAAGCAAAACTCACACATTCTTCATGAAAAACCATAATGCTGATATAACCATTATATATATTACTGGTTGGAATGAAGGATTGTATATCAATGTAAGATTTTCTGTATATTTTCAGATATCAATTCAATCCATTATTTAAAGTTAGAACCAGTTATAATATTTCTTTACAGTATGGTCTATTCATGCATTATCTCTATAATTATAGACACAGTGTACACCATTTTTACCTTCAAAAATAATTGATACGTCTTCAAAATATTGCTCCCAGAAATGGTGGAAGAAATACTCATGTCACCTGATCTACATATACATTTTACCACAGTAATATTCTGCACACAGAAAGAAGAGGTCAAACTTATGTTTGTACCAAAGCCTAAATGAAAAGTGAGCATGGATTACGGAAAACATCCATGTCCATATTGCCTAATGCTCTGAAAAGTTCATCCTATTGGTGACTACATGTTTGTTTCTTCCTAAGATTATATATTCAAACTCAACCCTGTTGAAAATGTATAATTCTATCACTCACTTTATACTTTGCCTGATATCCTAATGTCAATTGATATCTGCATTCCTACTTTTTTCCCCAGTTCATCCTTTTGACAGACTCTCCACATGTGCTGACAATTACATTCACTCTCTATCCGAAACCCTATTGCTAAAGATCTTTTCATCCAAATCTTATACTCACTCTTCTTTCAAAACCTACCAACAATCTTACTAATCCTACAAATTATTTCTTTTTGACTGGATGTTCTCTTCAACATTCAATCAACCAAGGTACAAGGAATTATGCCATTGTATATTGATTTATCTGAGACATCTGTGCAGAATATAATTCAAAGCTAAGAATCCCAGCCAAGGGTCCAATGCAATTCTGGGCTTCAAATATTACCTAGATGTCTGTTTTCATACTTATATTTCACTTATATTCTTATAAATATCGCACGTTCCCAATACCATAATTCATCCCGCAGAATGATTCCTAACCCAAATGGAACATGTTATTAACCCTGACCATACACTGTTCTCTCAATCTAACTTTACTGAAGAGCAGGGACAGAGTTGGTCTTTCAATACAGAAATTAGGGGATCTTCCACTTGCTGAGAACCTCCAAGGTCATTAAAGAAATTATCCCTGGATTAAATGTAGGCAGCTATGAATGACGTCAGAGAGCAAAAGTCATCTTCCATGACAAACAACCTGGTTAGCATGAAGGGATGTGTCTGAATCAACATTTCTTTTCTTAATGTATAGAAGATGTACCAAACCAGGCCTATCTGGAGAGCTTTTTTTGGGTGCCTATGGTTGATATACCATGCAAACTTGTGAAAGTTTCACTGGAAGAAGGGGCAGCCTCCAACTCATTGGACTTTGGAAGCAACTGTTAGGACAAATTGGTTGACAAGGCAGTAACCTAATTCAGTTCCTGAAGGAAGTGACCTACGTCACTTCCTTGGTGAAGGAATTCTCTGAACTTGGGATCCATGAAGACAGGTACCCAGAGCCAGTCCCAGTCCCAGTCCCAGTGGGCTCACTTGTTCAGTTTTACCAAGGACAGGGTCAGTCTTTCTTGGTACCTACCTATGTGAGGATGGCCAAAGGCCAGAAGAGCTCTGAAGAGGGACCTTTTCTGAGAAAGCAGGTAGTGGCTCACCGCTGGCTCCTGACAACTTCACAAAGTTGGCCAAAGAGACCAGATCTGAGTGAGGACAGGACATTTCGGGAGAACATTTTATGGCCCACCAGTCAGAGGACACTCTGGATAGTCACAGACCTACTTGGGGGAAGGAGGTGCCTTTGTGGGAGTGGTTGTGGTTTTGTAGTTTTGTCACATGTTCTGAAAATAGGTAGGAAATGTGGTTTGTTTGGTTTGGATTGGACTGTTTCTAGTAAGTCGTTTGACATGTAAGTGTTTCTATGTCTGTGTATCCCACTGTGTCTGTGGTTGTAGACATTAGAAAAGAGAATGAATTAATTGATGTGTCCTGTCTAGTAGAAAGCTTCCCAGCATTCATGCTGCCCAATTGATTAATGGACTGCGGCTTGCCTTCTGGATGGGCAAAACCTTCTATCTTCCTAAGATCCTGTTTTCTTCCTGAATTCTGGCCACTCTCCAGAATAGGCTCATGGTTTTGTGTCCAAGATATATACCAAATCCAAGCTCTGTGACATGGCCATGTACTTGATAGCTGAAGTGAATGGGGAGCATCTCAGAAAACTCAGATATCAGTGTGACCAGGAAAGTCTCAGTGGAGAAACCCTGCTTTGTGTCTTTTGCTCACCTGTTCCTCTGTTGCCCTAAATGTCAGGAAGGTCTTTGCCTCTGGCCACCCCTTTGTGAAGCCTGAAGAAAACAGTTTTCAAATGAAAATGAATGGGCATCACCTGTGGCTCTTTGCTTAATTGCTTTGTAAAAGGATGTGTCTGAATCAGCCTCTTGGTTCTGTGTGAGGTTGTGGCTTAGATTCTCAGCACCTGATGCATCAAAAGATAGATTCCATGTGTGCATTCAAAACAGAAATGGCAAATGAGTCTCTTGCCTTCCTCTATTAGATTCCTGACCTTCATCAAGTAAGAATCAGGATCCTTTAGTTCAAAAGAGTTCTTTGAACCCCTGCAGAAGTGCTTGGGTTTTCTGATGACTCCAAATCACATAAAGAATCTATACCTGACAGTCAGTAGGCCTCAAATTGGAAAAGCAGAACAGTATTAACGCCATGCCTATTTGATCAGTTCTTTTTCACAGGAAGGGTGTGTAGGCCACCCTGACTTTCGGCAAATGAGGGGAAAGGGAGCTTATTTTGGACAGTGTCTTGGTCTGCGCCCCTCATGGAAACTTCTAGCCAGAGGTTATGATTAGTGTCTATATGGAAGAACATGAGGGCCATGTGAGAGTGTTTTGGTTTTCATTGTTGTCATTTGTGTGGCGGTGGGAAAAGATGACTGTGTCCACCTGTGTTTCAACTCTTGTGGGATTCCCCTTGGAGACTGAGTTCTGAAACTGACCTTAGAGAAGTATTGCCATGAATTGTGTTGGAATTTTCGGAGGCCACGCATGAGAGTCACCCTTGGAAACTGAGATCTAGGCCCAGGGTGGCTTTCCACAGAGCACTGGGAATCTCAGCGAGGATATCACTTGATTATATTCTGAAAGACTTGGCAGCAATAGTTGAGAGTCAAAACACCCATGGACCTCATATTGTAGACCTCAATGTGGCTGGCTTTATGTGACCTTGGGCCACTCTTTGAGAAGACTTGCCTGTGAGAGTTCTCTAGAGCTTCCATTGAAATGAGATTCCTCAATATTTAATGGTTCCTGAATGAATTGAAACCCACAGTAACTCCAACTTCATCCTTGAAAAATGGCTAGAAAATACCATGAAATTTTTGAAATTTCCATGACCAGCTGGCACTGGAAAACCATTTGATGTCCTGTTGCTTATCATGAGTATACAAGACAGTGCCTGGTTTGACTGAGTTTCATGATAATGGTGTAGAAAAGATATGCCAGTAAGTTGGAGCCTGCTGAGTAGTGGGCCAAGAGCAGTAGAGTGTAGGTGTGTGAAAAAACATCTGTGGTGGGGCCACGTGGATCTGCCATTGGCTTAGAAATGGTTTGTGACTGACATGGTGCAGCTAGCAGACCTTTGGATGTAAAGGCATCTTGTTGTATGGAGAGGTTTCAGGGCAATGTTCAGAATCATGTTGCTATGGTCAAGGGGGCAACTATGTGTGATAGAAGCCTCCTTGGTACATTCTCCTGCCGATTCTGACCACCACACGTGACAGAACTCCCTGCAGCACTGTATCACAGTTAAACTCCTTTATTTCGTAAAGTAAATACCAAACTTTCAGTGCAGCATCAAATAACATGATTAAATGTGAAGGATGATCAAATGGCTTCACAGTCCACATGGGGAGACACTTAGCCCCCAGTAGCCCCAGTTTGTCTACAAAGAGAGAATTCAGTACTGCTGCCTCGTGTTCATAGGAAAATAAAAAAAACATGTCGTCCAGGTCACATAGATGCAGACTCAGCTTTGATGGTCTCACTACAAAGGAAGCTAAAGCTCCTGACAACAACATATATTTCAAGTGCCCAACCTCAGAGGCATTTTCTCAAGAAGTCTTAAGGCCGACACAGCTCCATGTTTGTGGTATTTACCCTGTCCCTTACTTTTGGAAACTCCTCTACCACCTTCAAGGTTGTGAACTCCTGAGCATTTTCCATTCCAGATATTTATTATGAACTCAAACAACAACAAGTGCTGGCGAGGATGTGGAGAAAAGGGTACACTTGTACATTGCTGGTGGGACTGCAAATTGGTGCAGCCAAATTGGAAAGCAGTATGGAGATTTCTTGTAGAGGTGGGAATGGAACCACCATTTGACCCAGGTATTCCCCTTCTCAGTCTATTCCCTAAAGACCTAAAAAAAATGCTACAGGGACACTGCTACATTGATGTTCATAGCAGCACAATTTACAATAGCAAGACTGTGGAACCAACCTAGATGCACTTCCATAGATGAATGGATAAAAAATGAGGCATTTATACACAATGGAGTATTACTCTGCATTAAAAAATGACAAAATTTTTACAGAGAAATGGATGGCATTAGAGCAGATTATGCTAAGTGAAGCTAGACAATCCCTAAAACCAAATGCCAAATGTCTTTTTGATATAAAGAGAGTAACTAAGAACAGAGTAGGGACGAATAGAATGAGAAGAAAATTAACATTAAACATGGATGAGAGGAAGAAGGGAAAGGGAGAGAGAAGGGAAATTGCATGGAAATAAAAGGAGACCCTCAGGGTTATACAAAATTACATACAAGAGGAGGTGAGGGAAAGGAAAAAATTATACAAGGGGGAGAAATGAATTACAGTAAAGAGGTAGAGAGAGAAGAGGAGAGGGGAGGTAAGGGGAGGGGGATAGTAGAGGTTAGGAAAGGCAGCAGAATACGACAGACACTAGTATGGCAATATGTAAATCAATGGATGTGTAACTGATGTGATTCTGCAATCTGTTTATGGGGTAAAAATCGGAGTTCATAACCCACTTGAATCACAGTGTGGAATATGATATATCAAGAACTATGTAATGTTTTGAACAAGCATAAATAAAAATTAAAAAAAGAAAACTAACTTTGGTGAATGGTGCAAAGAAATCCTAATATTTCTACAGTAACTGACACAGTTTAACATCAATGCGAGAAGATTCCTGTGGGACATGATGTGTATTTTGATGTTCATTTTTATTCAGCACTGGTACATTACTATTTCTTCAGTTTATTCACATCATATTATAATATTTCATCCACAAGTAAGCAAATTTATCGTCATTTTTTTCAATTTCAATCACTTCCTGCTTCAGAACTCATGAATTCCTCGGTGTTCCTTGACTGGCATTTTCATGAGACTTCTTTCCAAACACATTATTTTCGATTTCCATAATCACATTTGAAGCAAAACTCACACAAACTTCATGATAAATCGTACCCTAATATTAACATTAGGTGTATAACTGGTTGTCATGAATGATTGCATATCAATATAAGATTTCTTATAAATTTTCAGATATCAATTCAATCCATTATTTAAAGTGGAACAAGTTGTATTATTTATTGAAATTAAGGTCTATTCATGCATTATCTGTATATTCATAAAAACAGGGTACACCTCTTTTTACCCCCAATGCTAATTTATACGTTTTCAAAATACTGCTCCTAGAAATGGTGGAAGAAAAAATCATGTCATCTGATCTACATATACATTTTATCACAGTAATATTCTGGAAACAAAATGCAAAGGTCCCACTTAGGATTGTACCAAAGCCTAAATGTAAAGTGAACATGGATTACTAACAATATCCATGTCCATGTTGCCTAATGCTCTCAAATGTCAATCCTATTGGTGACCTACATATTTGTTTCTTCCTAAGATTAGATATTCAATCTCAACCCTGTTGAAAATGTCTTATTCTATCACTCACTTTATACTTTGCCTGATTTCCTAATGTCTCTATTGATATCTGCTTTTCTACAAATTTTCCCCAGTTCATCATTGTGTCTGATTTCTTCATATGTGCTGACATTTATATTCACTCACTGCCCGAAAAAAATTGCTAAAGAACTTTTGTTACATATCCTATACTAACTCTACTTGCTAAACATAACGACTATCTTCTTTTTTTTTTAAATTTTTTTTATTGGTTGTTCAAAACATTACAAAGCTCATGGCATATCATCTTCCATACATTTGATTCAAATGGGTTACCAGCTCCCATTTTTACCCCAAATACAAGTTGCAGAATCACATCGGTAACACATCCACATTTTTACATAATACCATATTAATAACTGCGACTATCTTCTTAATCCTACCGACAATCCCTTTTGACTGGATGTTCTCTTCAGCATTCAATCATCCAAGGTTCAAGTTCCTCTGCCATTGTATATCGATTTATTTGAGACATGTGTGCAGATAGTAATTCAAAGCTAAATATCCCAATCAATTGCCCAATGCCCTTCTGGGATTCAAATCTTACTTTAATTTCTGTTTTCATACATATATTAAACCTCGATATTCTTATAAATATCACAGGTTCCCAATACCATTATTAATCCAGCAGAATGATTCCTAACCCAAATCGAACATGAAATTAACCCTAAGCATACACTGTTCACTCAATCTAACTTTACAGAAGAGCAGAGACAGATTGTTCTTACAATACAGGAATGTAGGGGATGCTCTACCTGTTAAGAACCTCAAAGGTCCATGCAGAAATGATCCCTGGAGAAGATGTAGGCAGCAATGAAGGACCTGAGAGACAAAAAGTCATTTTCCATGGCAAACAACCTGGTCAGGATGAAGGGTTTTGTCTGAATCAGCCTCTATCTTCTTACTGTAGAGAAGATGGACCAAACCAGGCTTGTGTGGAGAGCTGTTCTCGGGTGCCTAAGGTTGATATACCATTCTAATTTGTGAAAGTGCCAAAGGAAGTAGGGGCAGCCTCCCTCTCATGGGACCCTTGGAAGCAACTGTTAGGACAAAGTGGTTGCCAAGGCAGTGACCTCATTCAGTTCTTAAAGGAAGTGACCTACCTCACTTCCTTGTTGATGGAACTTTCTGAACTTGGGACCAAGGAAACCAAGCACCAGAGCCAGTCCCAGTCCCAGTCCAAGTGGTCTCATTTGTTTGGAATCACCAAGGACAGAGTCAGTCTTCTTGGTACTGACTGATGTGAGGATGGCCAAATGCCAGGAAAGATATGAACACGGGCCTTTCCTGACTAAGCAGGTAGTGGCTCACCGCTGGCTCCTGACTGCTTTACAGAGTTGTACAAGGAGACCAGATCTGAGACAGGACAGACCATTACCGGGGAACATAGTATGGCAAACCTGTCAGAGGACACTCCAGATAATCACATCCCTACTTGGGGGAAGGAGGTGTCTTTTTGAGTGTGGGTGTGTGGTTTTGTCTCTGTTCTGAGAATAGGTAGGAAAGGAGGTTTCTTTGGTTTGCAGTGAACTGTTTCTAGTAAGTCGTTTTACATGGTGAGTGTTTCTATGTCTGTGTATCCCACTGTGTCCGTGGTTGTATACATTAGAAAAGAGAATGCATCAATGCATGTGTCCCCTCTAGTAGAAAGCTTCCCAGCATTCATCCTGCCCAATTAATGAATGGAGTGTGGTTTCCATATCGATAGGCAACACCTACTACCTTATTAAGTCCCTGTTTTCTTTCTGAATTCTGACAACTCTTCAGAATAGGCTCTTGGGTTTGTGTCCAAGATATGTACCACCTCCAATCTCTGTCACATGGCCATGTACTGGATATATGAAGGGAATGGCCAGCATCTCAGAAAACTCAGATATCAGTGTGACCAGGAAAGTCTCAGTGGAGAAACCCTGCTTTGGGCCTTTTGCTAACCTATTGTACTGTTGCCTTGAATCTCAGGATGTCTTTGCCTCTGGCCACCCCTTTGGGAAGCCTGAGGAAAACATTTTTCAAATGGAAATGAAGGGCATCACCTGTGTCTCTTTGCTTAATTGCTTTGGAAAAAGATGTGTCTGAGTCATCCTCTCGGCCCTGTGTTAGGCTGTGGCTTAGATTCTCAGCACCTGATGGATCAAAAGAAAGATCACATGTGTGCATCCAAAACCAAAATGGCAAATATTCACTCATTGTGAATGAATTCTTTTACCTTCCTCTGTTAGGATCCTGACTTCCATCAAGTGAGAATAGGAATCCTTTGGGCCAAATGAGTTCTTCAAATCTCTGCAGAGGGGCTTGGATTTTCTCATGACTCAAATTCACATAAAGAATCTAAACCACAGAGTCAGAAGGCCTCAAATTGAAAAAGCCAAGCAGTATTAATGGCAGGCCTATTTGATCATTCCTGGTTTACAGGAAGTGTGTCCAGGCCACCTTGATGTTAGAAAAATGAGGGGAACAGGACCTTAATTTGGACACTGACTTGGGCTGTGGACCTCATTGAAAACTCCAGCCAGACGTTATAAGGAGTGTCTATATGGAAAAAGATGAGGACCATGTGGGAGTGTTTTGGTTTTAATTGTGGTCATTTGTGTGGCGGTTGGAAGAGATGACTGTTCCACTGGGCTTGAACTCTGGTGTGATTCCCCTTAGAGACTGAGTTCTTTAACTGACCTCAGAGAAGTATTGCCATGAATTGTGTTGGGATTTTAGGAGGCCACACATGAGAGTCGCCCTTGGAACCTGAAACCTAGGCCCAGGTTGGATTTCCACAGAACATTGGGAATTTCAGCCCGGATATAACATACAATTTTTCTTAAAGACTTGGCAGCCATATTTGAGTTTAAAACACACATGGACCTCATATTGTAGATCTCAATGGGCCTGGCTTCATGTGACATTTTGGCCACCCTTAGGGAAACCTTGCCTGTGAGAGTGCTCCAGAGCTTTCATTGAAATTAGCTTCTTCACCATTTAATGGTTCCTGAATTAATTGAATCCCTCAGAGCCTCAAACTTCATCCGTGAAAAATGGCTAGAAAATTACCATGAAATTTTTGATATTTTCATGATCAGCTGGCACTGGAAATACTTTGGATGTCCTGTTTCTGATCCTGAGTATACCAGACACTGCCTTGATTGACTTTGTTTCATGAAAATGGTGTAGAACAGATATGCCAGTAAGTTGGAGCCTGGTGAGTAGTGGGCCTAGAGCAGTGGTATGCAATTGTGTGATAAAACATCTGTGTTGCGGCCATGTGGATCAGCCATTGGCTTCCAAATGGCTCGTGACTGACATGGTGCAGCCAGCAGACCCATATATGTAAAGGCATCTTGTTATATGGAGAGGATTCACTGCAATGTTCAGAATCATGTTGCTATTCTCAAGGGGGCAATCTACATGGGATAGAACCTTGGTTGGTGCATTCTCCTGAAGACCCTGACTCACCACACCTTAAAGAACTCCCTCCCCACTCTGTCCCATTTTAACTCCTTGTATTTTTTGAAGCAAATACCAAACTCCCAGTGCAGCAGCGAGAAACACCACGAAAAGTGGAGGATGACCAATTGGCTTCACAGTCCACACTGAAAGACACTTAGACCCCAGTGTCCATAGTTTACCTACAAAGAGAGAATTCACCACTGCTGCCTCATGTTCATTGGATAATAAGAAACCATGTCCTCCAAGTAACATAGATGCAGACCCAGCTTTCATGGTTTCTCTACAAAGGAACTAAATCTCCTCAGAACATCAAATACTTCAAGTGCCCACTCTTAGAGGCAGTTTCTCAAAAAGTATTTAGGCCAGCAGAGCTACATGTTTGTGGAATGTTTACCCTGTCCCTTACTTTTAGAATCTTCTCTACCACCTCCAAAGTTGTAAACTCCAGAGTATTTTTCATTCCAGATATATATTCACAGATTTTCTAACTCTTATCCTCTAATTGTGTCTTACTTGAGGAGAATGTAATGTCAAGGCATTGTTCTGGATGAAAGTGGGAAGATTTTTGTGTAGCACATATTTGCATACACATTGGCTTCAATTTCCTATTTTCCATTAGAAATGCTGAATCCCTGAAACTAACATATACCCTATTAGACTCTGACTACTAATCCTAATATGATGGAGAAAAATAACACAAACATAATAGAAATACAAGCAGTTTAGATGAGGTATGTTTTATAGTTGGAGTTGCCTTTTGCATGGTATAGTGTAGCAGTTATAAATCTAGTCAATTATTTGTTGAAATAGTTCTCCATGCGTTTTTAAAGTTAACAAATAAGTGAATTCCTGTCCCCCTTTCTCTGTAGCCTATTCAGCACACGGATTTTTATATGCACATATAGAATCCTACCTGGTACCACACGTACATTCTTGTGAGGTGGCTGACTTGGCAGATACAAATTGGAAGAAGAGATCACTCCTCCTAAACGCTGCTTGAACTGGTAATTCAAATGTGAGTGAGCTTCCTAGTGGAACAACATTATACATAAATCCATGTTCAGTAAAATGAATATATTTGGATCTGTGGATGATATACATTCCATGGTGAATTTCGTTTGGCATATATATTGCAATTTTTAATGTCTGTCTCTGTGTGTGTATATAAATATATATATAGATACACTCTCAGGAGTATTCAAAATATGAAATATGTGTCTTATTACACACTTCCTAAATTCATTCATATTTATGTTGTGGATTTATAATCAACTTTTCACAAGATTATTCTCAGAAATATTCATCCACCTGAAATACGTATTTGTTTCTTAGTACTGTTTCCACCCCAGATATGCATTCACGGATTTTCAAACTCTTCTACCCTAATTGTGTCTTACTTGAGGTGAAGGTAATGTAAAGGCATTGTTCTGGATGAGAGTGGGAAGATAATTGTGTAGCATATATTTTTATACACATTGGATTCATTTTCCTATATACCGTTGAAAATACTGAATCCCTGACAATAACCCATACCCTACTGTACTCTGTCTACTAATCCAAATGATGGAGAAAAACAACCCAAACAGAATAGAAATACAAGCAGTTCAGAGGAGGCGTGGGGTATAGTTGGACTTGCCTTATTCATGATAAATGGTAGGTGTTATAAATCTAGTCAATTTTTAATTGAAATAATTCTCCATGTGTTGTTAAAGTTAACAAATATGTAAATGCCTGTCTGCCTTTCTCTGTAGCCTATTCAGCACATGTATTTTTATATGCTTTATAGAATCCTACCTGGTATCACACGTTCATTTTTGTGAGGTGACTGACTTGGCAGATACAAGTTGTGAGAAGAGATCACTCCTCTAAACGCTGTTGGAACTGAAAATTCAAACTATGGGTGAGCTTCCTAGTAGAACAACATTATACATAAATCCTTGTTCAGTAAAATAAATATTTTTGCATCTGTGGATGCTATATATTTTATGATGAACTTCGATTGGCGTATATATTCCTACATTTTAATGTCTGTGTGTGTGTTTTGTGTGTGTGTGTGTGTGTGTGTGTGTGTATATATATATATATATATATATACATATATATGTATATACACATATATATAATTATGAATATATATATATATATATATATATATATATATATATATATATATACTGTCCTGATTTTTAAAATATGAAATGTATGTATCTTAAATACACTCCCTAAATTCATTCATGTTCAAAAATGTGGATTTATAATCAACTTTTCACAAAATTATTCTCAGAAATATTCATCCTCCTGAAATACACATTTGTTTCATAGTTCTGAAAACTAACTTCAGTAAATGGTGCTTACAAATCCTAATATTTGTACAGTAACTAACCCAGATTAACATCAATCAAGTAGATTCGTATGGGACATGATGTGTATTCTGACGCTTATTTTCATTCAACACTGGTACATTACTATTTCTTCAATTTTTACAAATCATAGGATATATATATTTCATCCACAAGTTCACAAATTTATACGCATTTGTTTCACAATCACTTCCTGCTTCATAAAACATGTATTCCTCCAGGTTTCTTGACTGGTCTTTTCATGAGACTTCTTTCCAAACACATTATTTTAGATTTCCATAATCACTTTTGAAGCAAAACTCACACACCCTTCATGATAAACCATAACCTTAATGTGGCCATTAGATATATAACTGGTTGGAATGAATGTTTGTATGTCAATATAAGATTTCTTGTATTTTTTCACATATACTTTCAATCCATTATTTAAAGTCGGAACCAGATATATTATTTATTCACAGTATGGTCTATTCATGCATTATCTCTATATGCACAGACAAAGGGTACACCTCTTTTTACCCCCATTACTAATTTATACGTCTTGAATATGTTGCTGCCAGAAATGGTGGAAAAATAGTCATGTCACCTGATCTACATATACGTTTTATCACAGTAATATTCTGGACAAAAAGAGCAAAGGTCACACTTAAGATTGTAGCAAAGACTAAATGAAAAGTGAGCATGGATTACTAAACATCCATGTCCAGGTTGCCTAATGCTGTCAAATGTCAATCCTATTGGTCACTACACATTTGTTTCTTTCTAAGATTATATATTCAAACTCAACCCTGTTGAAAATATCTAATCCTATCACTCACTTTATACTTTGCCTGATTTTGTAATGTCTCTATTGATATCAGCTTTCCTAACTATTTTCCCCAGTTCATCATTGTGACTGTCTCTTCACTTGTGCTGACATTAACATTCACTGTCTACCAGAAACCCTATTGCTAAACAACATTTGGTCCAAATCCTATACTCACTCTTCTTTCTAAACCTACCGAGAATCTTCCGAATCCTACCGACTATCCCTTTTGACTGGAAGTTCTCTTCTACATTTAATCATCCATGGTACAAGGACCTAAGCCATTGTATATCGATTTACCTGACACATCAGTGCAGAACATAATTCAAAGCTACGTATCCCAATCAAGGGCCCAATGTTCTTTTGGGCTTCAAATCTTAGCTAGATTTCTGTTTTCATACTTATAATTCACCTATATATTCTTGTAAATATCGCAGTTTCCCAATACCATTATTCATCCCGCAAAAAGATTCCTAATCCAAATCGAACCTGTTAGTTAACCTAACCATACACTGTTCAGTCAATTTAACTTTACAGAAGAGCAGGGATACAGTTGTTCTTACAATACAGGAATATAGGGGATCTTCCACATGCTGAGAAACTCAAAGGTCCATGCAGAAATGATTCCTGGAGAAGTTGTAAGCAACTATGGAGGACCTAAGAGAGCAAAAGTCATCCTCCATGGCAAACAACCTGGTCAGGATGAAGGGTTGTGTCGGAAACAGCTTCTCTCTTCTTAATGTAGAGAAGATGGACCAAACCAGGCCTGTGTGGAGAGCTGTTCCCAGGTGCCAATGGTTGATATACCATTCTAACTTGTGAAGGTGTCACAGGAGGTAGGGGCAGCCACCATCTCATGGGACCCTTGAAAGCAATTGTTAGGACAAAGTGGTTGCCACGGCAGTAACCTCATTCAGTTCCTGAATGAGGTGACCTACCTCTCTTCCTTGATGACGGATCTCTCTGAACTTGGGATCCAGGAAGCCAGGCACCCAGAGTCAGTCCCAGTTTCTTACCCAGTGGGCTCAGTTGTTTGGAATAACCAAAGACAGAGTAAGTCTTCCTTGGTACCTACTGATGTGAGGATTGCCAAATGCCAAGAGAGCTCTAAAAAGGGGAATTTCCTGAGAAAGCAGGTAGTGGCTCACCACTGGCTCCTGAAAACTTCACAGTGTTGGCCAAGGTGACCAGATCTGAGAAGGACAGGCCATTTCAAGGAAACATAGTATGGCCCATCATTCAGAGTACATTCCAATTAGTCACAGACCTACTTGAATAAAGAAGGTGTCGTTGTGGGTGTGATTGTGATTTTGTGGTTATGTCTCATGTTCTGAGAATAGGTAAGAAAGGCGGTTTGTTTGCTTTAGAGTGGACTGTTTATAGTAAGTCATTTGACAAGGTGATTGTTTGTATGCCTGTGTATCCCACTGTGTCCGTGGTTGTAGACATTATAAAAGATAATGCATCAATGGATGTGTCCTGTCTAGTAGAAAGCTTGCCAACATTCATCCTGCCCAATTTATGAGTGGACTGCAGGTTGCTTTAGGGATGGGCAACACCTACTATCTTCCGAAGTTCCTGTTTTCTTCCTGAATTCTGGCCACTCTCCAGAGTAGGATCATGGTTTTGTGGCCAAGATATGTACCACCTCCAAGCTCTGTGACATTGCCATATACTGGATAGCTGAAGGGAATAGCAAGCATCTCAGAAAACTCAGATATCAGTGTGACAAAGAAAGTCTCAGTAGAGAAACCCTGCTTTGGGCCTTTTGCTTACCTATTTTTCTGTTGCTCTGAGAGTCAGGAAGGTCTCTGCCTCAGGCCACCAATTTGTGAAGCCTGAAGAAAACTGTTTTCAAATGGAAATGAATGGGCATCACCTGTGTATCTTTGCTTAATTGCTTTGGAAAAGGATGTGTCTGAATCAGCCACTTGGCCCTGTGTGAGGCAGTGGCTTAGATTCTCAGCACCTCATGGATCTAAAGAAAGATCCCATGTGTGCTTCCAAAACCAAAATGGCAAAAATATCAGTAATTGTGTATGAAGTATCTTGCCTTAGTCTGATAGGTTTCTGATCTCCATCAAATGAGACTAGGGATCCTTTGGGTCAAATGAGTTCTTCAAAGCCCTGCAGAGGCTAGCCCATATGAACTTGGGTTTTTTCATTACTTTAAATCACATTAAGAATCTATACCTGACAGTCAGTAGGCCTCAAATTGGAGAAGCAGAGCAGTATTAAGGCCAGGCTTATTTTATCACTCCTGGTTCACAGGAATGGTGTCCAGGCCCAGCTGACTTTAAGCAAATAAGGGATAAGGGAGCTTGTTTTGGATACTGTCTTGTGCTGCTCCCCTCATGGAAACCTCCAGCCAGAGGTTATAATGAGTGTCTATATGGAAGAAGGTGAGGACCATGTGGGAGTGTTTTGGTTTTAATTGTGTTCATTTGTGTAGTGGTTGGAAGAAATGACTGGATCCACCAGCGCTAGAACTTTGGTATGATTCACCTTAGAGACTGAGTTCTGGAACTGACATCAGAGAAGTATTATCATGAATTGTGTTGCGATTTTAGAAGGCCACGCATGAGAGTCGCCATTGGAAACTGAAATCTAGGCCAAGGGTGGCTTTCGACTGATTACTTGGAATCTCAGCCAGGATATCACATGATTTTATTCTGAAAGACTTGACAGGCATAGTTGAGAGTCAAAACACACATGGACCTCACATTGTAGACCTCAAGGGGCTGGGCTTCATGTGACTATTTGGCTACTCTTTGGGAAGCCTTGCCTTTGAGAGTTCTCCAGAGCATTCATTGAAATGAGGTTCCTCAACATTAAATGGTTCCTGAATGAATTGAAACCCACAGTTTCTCCAACTTCATCCTTGAAAAGTGGCTAGATAAATACCCTGAAATTTTTGAAACTCCCATGACCAGGTGGCACTGGAGAACCTTTGGATCTCCTGTTGCTGATCATGAGTGTACCAGACAGTGCCTTGATTTACTGGATTTCATGATAATGGTGAAGAACAGAGATGCCAGTAAGTTGAGAATGCTGAGTAGTGGGCCCAGAGCAGTGGTGTGCAGGTGTGTGATAAAATAACTGAGGTGGGGCCGTGTGGATTTCCAATTGACTTCCAAATGCCTTTTGGCTGCCATGGTGCATCCAGCAGAACCTTACATGTAAAGGCATCTTATTATATGGAGAGGTTTCAAGGCAATGTTCAGAATCAGGTTGGTATGGTCAAGGAAAAAGCTGTGTGAAATAGAAGCCTGGTTGGTGCATTCTCCTGCAGTTCCTGACCCACCACACGTGAAAGAACTCCCTCCAGCACTGTGTCCCAGTTGAACTCCTTGTATTTCGTGAAGCAAATACCAAACTCCCAGTGCAGCACCAAGAAACACCACAAAAATGGAGGATGATCAAATGGCTTCACAGTCCACACGGGGAGACACTTAGCCCCCAGTGGCCACAGTTTACCTACCAAGAGAGAATTCAGCACTGCTGCCTCATGTTCATTGGAAAATAAGAAACCATGCTCTCCATTCACATAGATGCAGACCCAGCTTTGATGGTCTCAATAAAAAAGAAGCTAAACCTTCTGACAACAAAATATATTTAAAGTACCCAACCTCAGAGGCAGTTTCTCAAGAAGTCTTTAGGCCGGCAGAGCTCTATGTTTGTGGAGTGTTTACCTCTTAGACCAGGATGTAAGAAAAGAACACTGACTCCAGTTAAAATCAAATTAAAGTAAGCTTATTATTTCCACTGGCTGGGCTGCCTCTCCCTCCAAAGATTGCGAGAGCAAGAGAGCAACACCACCTTTACTACAGCCCAGGTTTGCAGCCCAGAAAGTTACACAAAAATGGGGTAACAGATAATAGAACTCTGACAAGCATCACACTAATGGGAGTTTACATTTTTTTTTTTTTTTGCTAGCCCCAACATCATAATTTATGAGGACCGTTAGAGCCTCAGAGAGGGTCATTGTCTGGCCACAGAAGGCCAATATTTATGAGGTGTGACAAAGTTTCAGAGAGGGCTGCTATCTGGTCAGAGAGCCATGCACGGGTGAGTTTAAGGCACGGGCAGTCATTCCAAGCAGGTTCAGAATTTGCAGTAATTTACAGTAAAGCCAAAATGATTTTTTCATGGCTTTGTTGCAAGATGGCTCCCAATTTTAATAAAAGATAAGGTTGGGTCTATCATTCCCCCCTTTTCTTATGTGTCCCTTTGTAATCCTTGATAGGTTAGTGGAAAAGCACTGAGGAAATTTTAATCCCTCAGTTAACAGTCTCCAAATTTTTAGAACTCACCGAAAACCAGTCTCCCTGATATTACCTGACTTAATTAATTACTTATATTGATAGTCTATTTATTTTGGGCTCCATTGGTGTAAGTGGAGAGTCGTCTCTCATTTTGCCTTCTTCTCAGCTGAGAGAGGGTGACATGAGTGTGCATGGCGTGAGAGACATGAGTTGCCTTTTTGAAGTCAGTTGAGGAATATGAGTTGCCTTTTAGAAGTCAGTTCTTTTTGAAGTCTTGTTGAGGAAGAACAGGTTGTAAAGTCATCTGGGGATGGGTTCTTCTATGAGAGAAACAAAAAACATGAGTATTGAATAAATGTTGCAGTAGCTGGATCATGTCACTGTATGAAGTACCCTCACCAGTCTTTAATATCCCCAATTATCAGGACTGTCAACTTAATATTTAACTTTTAGTGTTACAGTTGTCCCTCCCCATAATATACAGTTTAATAATTTAATGTCATCTGATTTTGCAAAATCCTTTCACTAGTATGACCTCTGTGTCTAATAGAGAAACATTTAATTCTGTTACTCAGGGCTGGATAATCGTACTAGCAAACACCAAGCCTACCTGTAGGTTAGGAATATCTGTAGGCCTTAAACTAAAAACTTCTGCCTCTGGCAGCTCCTCTTGATAGTCTTTGTAGCCAACAGTTTTACTTATTTTGGGAGGCTAACATAAAGTGTATACCTTAAAATATTATTATTATTATTATTATTATTATTATTATTATTATTATTATTTTTATTATTATTTAAAATGCCCAGGAATGGCTGTATTTTGGTTTTAACTGTCTTTGCTAAGTGTTTAAGATGAAGCAGTCAAATGACTTTTGTTTCTATCTATTGTTAGCAGTCAGCTGAGCTTTTATGGGAGTCATTCCTTGGGAAACTTGAGAGCAGCTTCTCAGTTCTGCTAGTGCAATTTGAGCTAGGTGGGTTCAGGTCTTGCTTGACCATGTGGCTTCCCTCAGAAGCATCAGGGATGTCTCCCTTTCCTGATGACTCTCCTCTTTGTAGCAAATGCACTGATTGGCTTTCTGTTCTCCAGTGGTCTCATTAATCTCCCTGATCGGGAGGTTATGTGGCCCAGAGTTGGAAAGCTCATAGAGAAGTCCCCTGTTCCCTGGATTCAGACTGACTCAAAGGGCAAGAGTCAAATATTGTTTTTTTTTTTGGCCCTTTTCATTTAACTTTAATTTTGAATCCTAATCTGAAACAACCAGCAAATAAATTTTAACAGCCATATATTAAGAGTACTGCACTTTAATATCTATAAGTTTATAATTATTTATATTTTATTAATTGGGATCTTATTATTCTGTCTGTCTTGTAGTTGATGACTTATTTTCTTAAATTAACCCATGTTGTGTTCTTAAAGCAACACTTCTGTAAAACACCAACAGGGAATCTTTAGATCACTTATAAAGAAATTAAAAAATAAAATTTTTTAACAAGAGTAAAAATACTTAGTTCATGTAATAGCTACCCTGAATTTTTTGGTGAGTTATATATTATATCACCTTTTTGAGATCCTAGTAATCTTGACAGAAAAAAAAAAATTGAACATAACTTTAAATGAAATAAAATCTGACCTACTGCTTTCGTAGTCATTCTCACATGTAGTAAGATGGGACACAGAGTCTTATCTCAGGTAAGCAGGGCTCCTTATAAATCTTAAATGCTTTAGTTCTCAAGCTGATCTTTTTCTTAAATATCATTTTACAAAGTTTACATAAATTGTTTGAGGTCACATGAACATTAGCTCACACCATATGATATCACATTTAAAACATGAATTAAAGTACGGCTGAAAGATTTTAACCTTTACATAGATTAGGGTCTCATTAACTTAAAAATACATTTAAATTGTTCCACAATGTAAAAAGTAACATAAAACTTTACATATATTATTGATAACAGGTAAACAAATCCCCAATATATATTTTAGTTACCATACAACTTCAGAACACCTGCTTGATATAATGCTCTTTTAAAGTTTCTACCTTATAGAGTTGTATAACTGGAAAATATGAGCACATTAATAGCATCACAATTGCATTGAAGTTTCTACATTAACCAAGTTTAGCTTTTAAAGAAATGGCAGTACAGTGCTCTAAAATAACAGTTCTTATTTAAACATTTGTTTAATTTTTATGGTTGCTTGCTCTAGAAAATTTAAATCTTAATAAACTTAATGTTATGGGTAAACTTATGTTTAAGAAATTTTTGTCTCTTTTACACATGACTGATTTTTACAATCTTATACAGACTTTAGTACAAACTTATACAGACCTTAGTATATCAATCAGATATCAAACAAAAGTACTCATGAATGAGTAATCCCATATCAAATTTACTTTACTTATTTATCAAAATATTAGACAAATTTTTTGAACACTGTAAACCATTTTTTTGATTGAAAGAAAAGTCCTGGAACAAAGGCATATTAGACCTTTTGTAGACATTAATAGTTTATTAGATTTTTGAACACCTAGAAAAACTTGTAAGCTTAAATTTAAAGACATTTATATTTATCTGTTTACCCAATTTAAATTGAAACATTTAAATCACGTGAATTAAAGATCTTTGGATCCACTTTTTAAAATTGTTTTTATGAGTTCTTTTTAATATGAGTGCTCCTTATATATGTTAATTTGTGTATCATATATATGATATATGGATATATATATATATATATATATATATATATATATATATATATATATATATACATACAACACATAACAAATTGTGCACACATAATAAAAGTGAAGGCCTTGTAGCTTTTCACAGGTGAAATCTCCATTGCAATGATTTAAAAATTCCACAGTTGGTCAAAGATATTACTGATCAGAAAAACATTAACCTAGGTCTGTAGGAGCAAAATCATGAGCTCAAAAAATAAATAAAGAACCTAAGGAAAAAATTATGAGTCCTAGAAAAATGACTGGCCAGTAATTAGTAAATACCATACAATTTACCTTTTTTTTCCCTTAGGCCTCAAATAAGTCTCCTACTAAGCTTACAGGCTTCTTTCATTTGCATTTCAAAATAAGTCCTGGCTGAGGTCTGGAAGAAGAAGGAAAAAAAGGCTATCCTGAGCAGAAACCTTAGGCCTAAGGTATTTTAACCATAATTTTCATGTTAGGATGTTGAAAATTATGATACAAGTTTAAGATACAATTCACAAAATTTTATATCTTTACAAGTTGTTTTGTCAACAGATATCATACTATGATTTAGTATCCTTGTCCAAATTAATGCACTGGTACACACAGTGACATTTTCCCAGGCTACCTAATTTAAAATTGGTGAAAAAAAGACTGAATGATTGGGAAGTTACTTGCCAACTTGGAAGTAGAGTTCTTTAGTTTTCCATCCTAAGTATTTAAGTTCTCTGGCATGAATTATCTGAAACCATGAACTAAACAAATACCTAAACCCGACTTTTAACTGCAAGATTGTGGAATGCTTCAAAAACCCATTCAGATACCAGATTGGTACAATGAAACATCATCATTTAGACACACATTCAGCTAAGATCATTTCCAAGAAACAATTTAAAATATTAACACATTATTGCACATGTCTTAAAGGGCTAGAAAAAAGGCACAAGACAGACAGAAATGAACTCCAGACAATGGCTGACAGACAGAACCCTTTAAAACAGAGCAAATAAGAGAAAAATCTCCTTCTCCAGTGGCACCACAGATGTCCCCACAAGGGGACCAAATGTTTTCACAGAGGAGCAACCTGAAATATAAAATAAAGTGTCTCCATGGCGACTTTACTGCATTTAGTGTCCCCTTTTTGTTTTTCTCTTTTTTTAAGAAGACAGAGGTGGCATTATCCTTGCAGTGCAGGGAACGAAGGAGGGAATTCCCTGAAGCAACAGGGCTTCGGCAGATGCTGGGAGATACTCAGTTCTTCATTCCCCAGCAGGCATTACCATCTGCACTGGGTGTGCTCCAGGCAGCCTGCTAGGGCCTTCTCTCATTCTGCTTAACAAATGGTGGTAAAGTTCATCACAGTTTCTTAAAACACAGTCCAAAGGGGTGTCAGGCTTACTTGCTTTGTTACCCATTTTCACGTTCAATATCCTTAAGATTTTATCACAGAAATCACAAAACAAAACGCACAAAAACAAACAAACAAAAAACATATAGAACACAGAACAAAACACACACACACACACACAAAAAAAAAAAAAAAAAAAAAAAAACAGAATCCCGGTGCCAAAACAGAAAAACAGATGAGCAATTCAACGTCTTGCTAAAGCTCTGGGGTAGGAGCGCATGCGTGTCCCTCGGCACCTCTCTAACCTTCCAGAGGAATTCCCTACAGAACGGAACAGAGGACAGAACGATTCTCATTACTATCCTGGACAGAAGTGAATGTGAGCCTCCCCAGGCCACCTCTCTGTCATTAGAAGAGATCTCCCTTAACCAGATATAAGATGTTATCAAGGTGCCACTTACCTATGGAGGCCTCCTCCACAAGGTACTTGCTAATAGTTTCAGTGTGGTGGTTCACAGCACTGCTCCCCAGACTGACGGCTCACTCCAAGGCCTTGGAACATCTCAAGTTGTGCACCCCCTAGAGTGGCTCCCCAGCCCGTAGCCCTGGAGGGAAGGCCAGCTTCAGAATTTTCAGCACTCTGGTCTTGTGATCTGGTCGGGCAGGGTCATCTCACTGGGGAACTCCAAAATGTTGGAATAGGATGCAAGAAAAGACCAGTGACTCCAATTAAAATCAAATTAAGGCAGGCTTATTATTAAAACTGGCCAGGCTGCCTCTCCCTCCAAAAATGGCGGGAACAAGACAGCAACACCACCTTTCCTACAGCCCAGCTATATAGCCCAGAAAGTTACACAAAAAGGGGGTTACAGATAACAGAACTTTGAAAGCATCACACTGATGGTAGTTTACATTTTTTTTGCTGGCCCCAACATCAGAAATTATGAGGACCATTAGAGACTCAGAGAGGGTCGTTGTCTGGCCTGGGAAGGCCAATATTTATTAGGTGTCACTAATGTTTCAGAGAGCACTGTTATCTGGTCAGAGAGCCAGGCATGGATGAGTTCAAGGCACGGACAGGCATTCCAAGCAGGTTCAGAATTTGCAGTAATTTATAGTAAAGCCCAAATTATCTTTTCATGGCTTTCTGGCAAGATGGCTCCCAATTCTAATAAAAGATCAGGTTGGGTCTATCAAGCCTGTCCTTTACTTTTGGAAACTCCTCTACAACCTGCAAGGTTGTGAACTCCTGACCATTTTACATTCCAGATATGTATTCACAGATTTTCTAACTCATGTCCTCCAACTGTGTCTTACTTGGGTTGAAGGTAATATCAAGGCATTGTTCTGGATGAGAGTGGGAAGATTTTTGTGTAGCACATATTTGCATACACATTTAGGAGATCACTCCTCCTAAACACTGATTTGGAACAGAAAATTCAATCTATGGGGGAGCTTCCTAGCTGAACAACATTATACATAAATTCAAGTTCATTAAATAAATAGTTTTGGATCAGTGGATGATATATATTTCAAGATGGATTTAAATTGGCATATATATTGCTACATTTTAATGTCCATGTGACTTTTGTGTTTATAATGTTTTGTGATTTATGTGGATTTATAATCAAATTTTCACAAGATTATTATCAGAAATATTCATCCAACTTAAATACATAGTTTTTTCCTAGTACTGAAAAGTAACTTCAGTGAATGGTGCATAAAAATCCTAATATTTCTACAGTAACTGACCCAGATTAACATCAATGCAATTAGATTCCTATGGGACATGATGTGTATTTTGATGTTCATTTTTATTCAACATTGGTACATTACTATTTCTGCAGTTTATGCACATTATATATAGTATGATATATAATGTTCAATCACTTCCTTCTTGAGAACACATGTATTCTTACAGGTTTCTTGACTATTCTTTTCATGAGACTTCTTTCCAAACACATTATTTTTGATTTCCATAATCACTTTTGAAACAAAACTCACACACCTTTCAGGATAAACCACAACCATAATATTACCATTAGATGTATAACTGGTTGCAGTGAATGATTGTATATCAATATGAGATTTCTTTTATATTTTCAGATATCAATTCAATCCATTATTTAAAGTAGAGCAAGTTATATTATTTACACACAGTATGGTTTATTCATGCATTATCTGCATATTCATAGACACAGGGTACACCTATTTGTACCCTCAATAGTAATTTATACATCTACAAAATATTGCTACAGAAATGGTGGAAGAAATACTCAAGTCACCTGATCTACATATACATTTTATCACAATAATATTCTGGACACAAAATGCAAAGGTCACACTTATGATTTTACCAAAGCCTAAATAAAAAGTGAGCATGGATTAATAAAAACATCCATGTCCTGGTTACCTAATGCTCTCAAAAGTCAATCCAATTTGTGACAACATATTAGTTTCTGCCTAAGGTTATATATTCAGACTCAAACCGTTGAAAATGTCTAAACAAATTACACACTTCATACTTTTACTGACTTCCTAATGTCTCTATTTATATCTGCTTTCCTACATATTTTCCCCAATTCATCATTGTGACTGACTCTTTACATGTGCTGACATTTACATTCACTCTCTACCCGAAACCTTATTTGTAAAGAACTTTTGGTACAAATCCTATACTCATTCTTCTTTCTAAACCTACTGACTATCTTGCTAATCCTACAGACTATCCCTTTTTTATTGGATATTCTGTATGTTATTCAATCATCTAGTGTATACGATCCTATTTCTTTGTATATCAATTTATCTGAGACATCTGTGCAGAATATAATTCAAAGCAAAGTATGCTACTCAAGGGCCCAAAGTCCTACTTGGCTTCAAGTCTTCCCTAGATTTCTGTTTCCATACTTATATTTCACCTATATATTCTTATAAATATCTCAGGTTCCCAATACCGTTATTCATCCAGCAGAATGATTCCTAACGCAAATAGAACATGATATTAACATTAACCATACACTGTTCCCTCAATCTAACTTTACAGCAGTGCAGGGATAGAGTTGGTCTTACAATCCAGGAATATAGGGGATCTTCCACCTGCTGAGAATCTCAAAGATCCATGCAGAAATTATCCCTGAAGAAGATATAGAATGCTATGAAGGACCTGAGAGAGCAAAAGTCATTTTCCATGGCAAACAACCTGGTCAGGATGAAGAGATGTGTCTGAATAAGCCTCTCACATTTTAATGTAGACAAAATGGACCAAACCAACCCTGTGTGGAGATCTCTCCCCCAGTACCTATTGTTGATATACCATTCTAACTTGTGAAAGTGTCACAGGAAGTAGGGGCAGCCTCCATCTCATGGGACCTTAGGAAGAAACTGTTAGGACAAAGTGTTTTCCAAGGCTGTGAGCTCATTCAGTTCATGAAGGAAGTGACCTACCTCACTTCTTTGTGATGGAACTCTCTGAACTTGGGATCCCGGAAACCAGGCACCCAGGGTCAGGCCCAGTAACAGTCACAGAGATCTCACTTTTTTGGATTTATCATGGAAAGAGTCAGTCTTTCTTGGTACTTACAGATGTGAAGATGGTCAAATGCCAGAAAAAATCTGAAGAGGTGTCTTCCCTCAGAATGCAGGTAGTGGCGGCTCAAAGCTGGCTCCTGACAACTTCACAGAGTGGGCCAAGGAGTCCAGATTTGAGAACAGACAGGCCATTTCGGGTGAACAAAGAATGGCTCACCAGGCAGAGGACACTCCGGTTAGTAACAGACCTTCTTGGGGGAAGGAGGTGCATTTGTGGGAATGAGTGTGGGTGACAGAGTTCATCTTACAATACAGTAATGTAGGGTATCTTCCAACTGCTGTGAACCTCAAAGTTCGATGCAGAAATGATCCCTGGAGAAGATGTAGGCAGCTATGAAGGATCTGAGAGAGCAAAAGCCATCTTCCATGGCAAACAACCTGAACAGGATGAAGGGATGTGTATGCATCAGCCTTTCTCTTCTTAATGTAGAGAAGATGGACCTAACCAGGCCTGCGTGGAGAGCTGTTCCCAGGTGCCTATTTTGATATACCATTTTAACTAGTCAAATTGTCACACAAAGTAGGAGCAGCCTCCATCTAAAGGGACCATTGGAAGAAACTGTTAGGACAAAGTTGTTGCCAAGAGAGGGACCTCATTCAGTTCCTGAAGGAAGTGACCTAGCTAACTTCCTTGGTGATGGAACTCTCTGAAATTGTGATGCAAGAAGCCAGGCACCGAGAGCCAGTCCCAGTCCCAGTCCCAGTGGGCTCACTTGTTTGGATTTACCAAGTACAAGTAAGAATTTCTTGGTACCTACTGATGTGAGGATGGCCAAATGCCAGTTGAGCTCTGAAGAGGGGCCTTTTCTGAGATAGCAGGTAGTGGCTAACTGCAGGCTCCTCACAGCATCACAGAGTTGGCCAAGGAGACATGATCTGAAAGTGGAAAGGCCATTTCGAGAGGAACATTGTATAGCCCACCAGTCAGAGGACACTCTGGATAGTCACACACCCACTTTTGGGAAGGAGGTGCCTTTATGTGTGTGGGTGTGAGTTTATGGTTTTGTCTCATGTTCTGAGAATAGGTAGAAAAGGTGGTTGGTTTGGTTTGGAGTCGACTGTTTCTAGTTACTCTTTTGACAAGGCAAGTGTTTCTATGTCTGTGTATCCACTGTGTCCGTGGTTTTAGACATTAGAAAAGAGAATGCATCAATGGAGGTGTCCTGTCTAGTAGAAAGCTTCCCAGCATTCATCGTTCACAATTGATAAATGGACTGTGGTTTGCCTTATGGGTAGGAAACAACTACTAACTTCCTAAGTTCCTGTTTTCTTCCTGAATTCTGGCCACTCTCCAGAATAAGCTCATGATTTATTGTCCAAGATATGTACCACCTCCAAGCTCTGTGACATGTCCATGTTCTTGATAGCTGAAGGGAATGGGAACATCTCTGAAAACTCAGATATTAGTGTGAGCAGTAGAGTCTCAGTGGAGAAACCCTGCTTTGGTCCATTTGCTTACCTATGGTTCTGTTGCCTTGAATGTCAGGAAGGTCTTTGCCTCAGGCCACCCCTTTTAGAAGCCTGAAGAAACAGTTTTCAAATTTAAATGAATGGGTATCACGTGTGGCTCTTTGCTTAATTGCTTTTTAAAGGGATGTGTCTTAATCAGACACTAGGCCCTGATTGAGGGAGTGGCTAAGATTCTCAGCTCCTGATAAATCTAAAGAAGATCCCATGTGTGCATCCAAAACCAAAATGGCAAAATGATCAGTCATTGTGGATGAAGTCTCTTGTCTTCCTGTGTTAGGTCCTGAACTCCATCAAGTGAGAATAGGATTCCTTTGGGTCAAATGAGTTCTTCAAAGTCCTGCAGAAGTGCTTGGGTTCTCTCATGATGCCAAATCACATAAGCAATCTATACCTGACATTCAGTAGGCCTCAAATTGGAGAAGCAGAGCAGTATTAACAGCAGGCCTATATTATCACTCCTTGTTCACAGGATGGGTTTCCAGGCCACCCTAAATTTAGACAAATGAGGGGCAAGGGTGAATATTTTGGACACTGTCTTGGGCTGCGCCCCTCATGGAAACCTCCAGCCAGACTTTATGATGAGTGTCTATATGGATGAAGATGAGGGCCATGTGGAAATGTTTTGGTTTTAATTGTGGTCATTTGTGTGGCGGTTGGAAGAGATCACTGGGTCTACATGGGCTTGAACTCTGGTGTGATTTCCCTTAGAGACTGAGTTTGGGAACTGACGACAGAGAAGTATTGCCATGAATTGTGTTGGGATTGTAGGAGGCCACACATGAGAGTTTCCCTTGAAACCTGAGATCTAGGCCCAGGATGGCTTTCCACAGAGAACTGAAAATCTCAGCAAAGATATCACATGATTTTATTCTGAAAAACTTGGCAGCCATAGTTAGAGTCAAAAGATACATGGACCTCACGTTGTAGACCTCAATGGGCCTGGCTTCATGTGACCTTTTGGCCACTGTTTGGGAAGCCTTGCCTATGAGAGTTCCTCAGAGCTTTCATTGAAATTAGCTTCCTCCCCATGTAATGGTTCCTAGATGAATGGAAACCCCAAAGAGCCTCCAACTTCATTCTTGAAAAATGCATAGATAAACACCATGAAATTTTTGAAATTCCCAATGACCAGGTGGCACTGGAGAACCATTGGATGTCCTGTTGCTGATCATAAGTATAACAGACAGTGCCTTGATTGACTGGGTTTCATGAAAATTGTGTAGTACAGAGATGCCAGTAAGTTGGAGGCTGCTGAGTAGTGGGCCTAGAGCAGTGGTGGGCAGATGTGTGGTAATACATCTGTGTTGTGGCCATGTGGATCTGCCATTGGCTTCCAAATGGCTTGTGACTGACTTGGTGCAGCCAGGAGACCATTATATGAAAAGGCATCTTGTTATATGCAGGGGTTTCAGGGCAATGTTCATAATCAGGTTTCTATGGTAAAGGCGATAAGCAATGTGGGATAGAAGCCTAGTTGGTGCATTTTCCTGCAGAGCCTGACCCACCACACGTTACAAGACTCCCTCAAGCACTGTGTGCCAGTTGAACTCCTTGTATGTCATGAAGCAAATACCAAACTCCCAGTGTAGCAGGAAGAAACACCACGAAAAGTGGAGGATGACCAAATGGCTTCAAAGTCCACACGGGGAGTCACATTGCCCGAAGTGGCCACAGTTTACCTACAAAGAGAGACTTCAGCACTCGTGCCTCATGTTCATTGGAAAATAAGAAACCATGTCCTCTAGGTCACATAGATGCAGACCCAGCTTTGATGGTCTCACAACAAAGGTAGGTAAAGCTCCTGACAAAAACATATATTTCAAGTGCACAACCTCAGGGGCAGTTTCTCAAGAAGTCTTTAGTCCAGCAGAGCTCCATGTTTGTGAAGTGTTTACCCTGTTCCTTACTTTTGGAAACTCATCAACCACTTGCAAAGTTGTGAAATCATGAGCATATTCAATTCCAGATATGTACTCACAGATTTTTTACCTCTTTTCATATAATTGTGAATTACTTAAGGTGAGGGTAAGTCAAGGCATTGTTCAGGATGAGAGTGGAAAGATTTTTTGTATCACAATTTTGCATACACTTTGGATTAATTTTCCTAGTTGAACAACATTATACATAAATCCATGTTCAGTATAATAAATATTTTTGCATCCGTGGATGATATATATTTCACTATGAATTTCAATTGGCATACATATTGCTACTTTTTAATGTCTTTGTTTTTTTTGTATATATATATATATATATATATATATATATATATATATATATATATATCTCCTATCCAGATTTTTCAAAATATATGTGTTTTATTATACACTCTCTAAATTCTATTATGTTCATATATGTGGATGTATAATCAACTTTTCACAAGATTATACTCAGAAATATTCATCCACCTGAAATACATATTTGTTTCCTAATACAGACAACTAACTTCAGTGAACGATGCATACAAACCCTAATATTTCTACAGTAACAGACTCAGTTTTACATCAATGCAAGTAGATTCCTATGGGGCATGACATGTATTTTGACGTTCATTTTTATTCAAGACTTGTACGTTGCTATTTCTTCAGTTTATGCACATCATATGATATATATTTCATCCACAAGTTAGCATATTTATAGGCATTTGTTTCACTTTCAATCACTTCCTGCTTCAGAACAAATGTATTCCTCCATGTTTCTTGACTGGTCGTTTCATGAGACTACTTTCTAAACACATGATTTTTGAATTACATAATCACTTTTGAAGCAAAAATCACACCCTTCATGATAAACCATAACCATAATATTACCATTAGATGTATAACTACTTGGAATGAATGATAGTATTTCAATATAAGATTTCTTATATATTTTAAGATATCAATTCAATCCATTATTTTATGTAGAACTAGTTATATTATTAATTCACAGTGTGGTCTACTCATGCATTTTCTCTAGATTCATATACACAGGGTACATCTCTTTGTACCCCCAATACTAATTTATATATCTTCAAAATATTGCTTCAAAAAATGGTGGAAGAATTACTCATGTAACCTGATCTACATATATATTTTATCACGGTGATATTCTGGACACAAAACGCAAGGCTCACACTTATGTTTGTACCATAGCCTAAATGGAAATTGAACATGTATTACTATAAACATCCATGTCCAGGTTGTCTAATGCTCAATATCAATCCTATTGGTGACTACATATTTGTTTCTTCCTAAGATTATATATTCAAACTCTACCCTGTTGGAAATGTCTAATCCTATCACTCACATTATACTTTGCCTTATTTCCTAATGTGTCTATTGATATCTGTTTTCCTACATATTTTCCCCTGTTCATCATGTGACTGACTCTTCTCATGTGCTGACATTTACGTTCACTCTCTAACCAAAAACCTATTACTAATGAAATTTGTTCCAAAACCTATACTCACTCTTCTTCCTAAACCTACTGACTATCCCAGTTTGAGTGGATGTTCTCTTCTACATTCAATCATCCAAGGTACAAGGTCTTTTGCCATTCGATATCGAATTATGTGAGACAACTGTTCAGAATGTAATTCAAAGCTAAGTATCCCAATCAAGGGCAAAATGCCCTTCTGGGCTTCAAGTCTTACCTAGATTTCTGTTTTCATACTTATATTTCACCAATATATTCTTATAAATATTGCATGTTCCAATACCATTATTCATCTCACAGAATGATTCCTAACCCAAATGGAACATGTTATTAACCCTAAGAATGCACCGTTCCCTCAATCTAATTTTACAGAAGAACAGGGACAGAGTTTGACTTACAATACAGAAATGTAGGTGATCTTCCACCTGCTGAGAACCTCAAAGGTCCATGTAGAAATGATCCCTGGAGAAGATGTAGGCAGCTATGAAAGACCTGAGAGAGCAAAAGTCATCTTCCATGGCAAACATCCTGGTCAGGATGAAAGGATATGTCTGAATCAGCCTCTCTCTTCTTAATGTAGAGAAGATGGACCAAACCAGGATTGTGTGGAGAGCTGTTCCAGGAGCCTATGGTTGATCTACCATTCTAACTTGTGAAAATTTCAAAGAAAGTAGGGGCAGCCTCCGTTTCATTGGTCAATTGAAAGCAACTGTGAGGACAAAGTGTTTGCCAAGGCAGTGACCTCATTCAGTTCCTTAAAGAAATGACCACACCTCACACTTTTGGTGATGGAACACTGTGAACTTTTGATCCAGGAAGCCAGGAACCCAGAGTCAGTCCCAGTCCCAGTCCCATTGGGCTCGCTTGTTTTGATTGAACAAGGACAGAGACATTATTTTTTGGTCCTACTGTTGTGAGGATGACCAAATGCCAGGAAAGCTCTGAAAACTGGCCTTTCCAGAGAAAGCAGGTAGTGGCTCATCGCGGACTCCTGACAACTTCACAGAGTTGGCTAAGGAGACCAGATCTGAGACAGGACAGGCCATGTTGGGGGAATATATTATGGCCTACGAGTCAGACCACCCTCTGGATAGTCACAGACCTACTTGGGGGAAGGAGGTGCCTTTGTGGTTGTGGGTGTGAGTTTTTGGTTTTGTCTCATGTTCTGAGAATAGATAGGAAAGGCGGTTTGTTTGGTTTGGTATGGACTGTTTCTAGTAAGTCATGTGACAAGGCGAGTGTTTCTATGTCTGTGTGTCCCACTGTGTCCGTGGTTGTAGACATTAGAAAATAGAATGCATCAATGGATGTGTCCTGTCTAGTAGAAAGCTTCCCAGTATTCATCCTGCCCAATTTATGATTAGGCAGAAGATTGCCTTATGGATGGGCAACACCTGCTATCATCCTAATTTCCTATTTTCTTCCTGAATTCTGGCCACACTCCAGAATAGGCTCATGGTTTTGAGTAAATGATATGTACCACCTCCAAGCTCTGTGATATGGCTATGTACTGGATAGCTGAAGGGACTGGCGAGCACCTCAGAAAACTCAGATATCAGTTAGACCAGAAAAGTCACAGTGGAGAAACCCTGCTTTGGGCCTTTTGCTTACCTATTTTTCTTTTGCCCTGAATGTCAGGAAGGTCTTTGCCTCCAGCCACCCCTTTGGGAAGCCCTAAGAAACAGTTTTCAAATGGAAATGAATGGGCATCACCTGTGGCTCTTTGCTTAATTGCTTTGGAAAGGGATGTGTCCGAATCAGCCTCCTGGCCCTGTGTGAGGCTGTGGCTTAGATTATCAGCACCTGATGAATGTAAAGAAAGATCCCATGTGTGCATCCAAAATCAAAGGGCAAAAATTGCAGTCATTGTGGATGAAGTCTCTAGCTTTCCTCTGTAAGGTTTCTCACTTCAATCAAATGAGAATAGGGATCCTTTGGGTCAAAAGAATTCTCCAAATCCCTGCAAAGCTTGCCCATGTGTGCTTGGATTTTCTCATGACTCCAAATCACATAAAGAATCTAAACCCCACAGTCAGAAAGCCTCAAATTGTAGAAGTGGAAAAGTATTAATGGCAGACCTATTTGATTACTCCTGGTTCACATGAAGGGTGTCCAGGCCACTGAGATTTTAGGCAAATGAGGGACAAGGGAGCTTATTTTGGACACTGTCTTTGACTGTGCCCCTAATGGAAAATCCAGCCAAAGGTTATGAAGAAGATGAGGGCCGTGTGGGAGTGTTTTGGTTTTAATTGTGGTCATTTGTGTGGCAGTTGCAAGAGATGATTTGGTCCACCTGGGCTTGAACTCTGGTGTGATTCCCCTTAGAGACTGAGTTCTGGAACTGACCTCAGAGAAGTATTGCCATCAATTGTTTTGGGATTTTAGGAGACCACACATGAGAGTGACCATTGGAAACTGAGATCTAGGCCCAGATTGACTTTCCACAGATCACTGGGAATCTCAGTGAGGAAATCACATTATTTTATTCTGAAAGACTTGGCAGCCATAGTTGAGAGTCAAAAAACACATGGACCTCACATTGTAGAACTCAATAGGCCTGGCTTCATGCGACCTTTTGGCCACTCTTTGGGAAGCCTTGCCCTTGAGAGTTCCCCAGAGCTTTCATTGAAATGAGCTTCCTCACCATTTAACAGGTCCTGAATATATTGAAACCCACAGTGCCTCCAACATCATCCTTGAAAAATGGCTAAACAGGTACCATGAAATTTTTGAAATTCCCAAGACCAGGTGGCACTGGAGAACCTTTGGATGTCCTTATGCTGATCTTGAGTACACCAGACAGTGCCTGGATTCACTAGGTTTCATGAAAATTGTGTTGAATAGAGATGCCAGTACGTTGGAGCCTGCTGAATAGTGGGCCTAGAACAGTGCTTGGCAGGTGTGTGATAAAACATGTGGTGGGGCAATGTGGATCTGCATTTGGCTTCCAAATGGCTTGTTACTGACATGGTGCAGCCAGTAGATACTTCTGTGTAAAGGTATCTTGTTATATGGAGAGCTTTCAGGGCAATGTTCAGAATCAGGTTGCTATGGTCAAGGGGGCAAGCTATGTGGGATAGAAGCCTGGTTGGTGCATTCTCCTGCAGACCCTGACCCACCACTCGTCACAGAACTCCCTCCAGCACTGTGACACAGTTGAACTCCTTGTATTTCGTGAAGCAAATACCAAATCCCCAATGCAGCAGCAACAAACACCACGAAAATTGGAGGATGACCAAATGGCTTCACAGCCCACACTGGGAGACACTTAGCCCCCAGTGTCCACAGGTTACCTACAAAGTGAGAATTCAGCACTGCTGCCTCATTTTCATTAGAAAATAAGAAACCGTGTCCTCCAGGTCACATAGATGCAGACCCAGGTTTGATGGTCTCACTACAAAGGAAGCTAAAGCTTGTGACAACAAGATATATTTCAAGTGCCCAAATTCAGAGGCAGTTTCTCAAGAAGTCTTTAGTCCAACAGAACTCCATGTTTGTGGAGTGTTCACCCTGTCCCTTACTTTTGCAAACTCCTCTACCACCTCCAAGGTTTCAAAATCCTGAGCATATTCCATTCAAGATGTGTTTTCACTGATTTTCTAACTCTTCTCCTCTAATGCTGTTTTAGTTGGAGCGAAGGTACTGTCAAGGCATTGTTCTGGATAAGAGTGGAAACATTTTTGTGTAGCACATGTTTACATACACATTGTATTCATTTTCCAATTTTCCATTCGAAATACTGAATCCCTGACACTAACCCCTACCCTACTATATTCTGACTACTAATACTAATATGATGGAGAAAAATAACCCAAACAGAATGAAAATACAACCATTTCAGAGGAGGCATGGTGTATAGTTGGACTTACCTTTTGCATTATATAGGGTAGGATTTATAAATCTAGTCAATTTTTTGTTGAAATAGTTCTCCATGTTTTTTTTAAAGTTAACCACCTATGAATTCCTTTCTCCCTTTCTCTGTAGCCTATTCACCACCTGTATTTTTATATGCACAGATAGAATCCTACCTGGTACCACACGTACATTCTTGTGAGGTGGCTGACTTGGCAGATACAAATTGTAAGGGATCACTCCTCTTAAACGATGTTGGAACCGAAAATTTAAATTATGGGTGATCTTCCTACTTGAACAATATTATTCATAAATCCATGTTCAGTAAAATAAATATTTTTCTATCTGTCGATGATATATATTTCATTATAAATTTCAATTGGCATATATATTGCTGTTTTTAATGTGTGTGTGTGTGTATGTATATATGTATATATATATATATACACTCTCCAGATTTTTCAACAAATGAAATATGTGTCTTATTTTACACTCATCAAATTCATTCATATTCATGTATGTGGATTTATAATCAACTTTTCACAAGATTATTCTTAGAAATATTCATTCACCTGAAATACATATTTGTTTCCTAGTACTGAAAACTAACTTCAGTGAATGGTGCATAAGAATCCTAATATTTCTACAGTAACTGACCCAGTTTAATATTAATGCAAGTAGATTCCAATCGGACATGATGTGTATTTTGACGTTCATTTTTATTCAACACTGGTAGATTAGTATTTCTTCAATTAATGCACATCATAGGATATAAATTTCATCCACAAGATAGGAAATTTATAGGCATTTGTTTCACTATCAATCACTTTCTGCTTCAGAACACATGTATTTCTTCATGTTTCTTGACTGGTCTTTAAATGAGAAAAGGGATGGACAAGGCAAGGAAAGGCACCTAAGATAGCACCGAATACAGGGAAACAGTCCTATTTGGTTGCAACCAGATTTAAAGGGCATTGCTTCTGTTGTAATCAGTTACTTCCCTGAACCCCAAGTTTAGGTTGTTTCAGAATTTTGTACCCAACATGTAAGGGAGCGGCTCAGAAGTTCACAGTCTGCAGAAGTTCAGAGAAAGCAGTTTTTGTTTCTGTTTTTTTTTTCCTCTGTTCTGGGAAAGTTAACATTTTAAGGACACCTGGGAGGGGGAGAGCTTTTTTCTTCTCTTTCTTTTTTCTCCCTGCCAGCTGTTACCATGGAGTCCAGTTGGTAACTTCTTTATCTTAGAAATGTAGCCATCTCTGTGAAGCCTCAATTTGAGGCCAGAGGCCTTGTTCACATATTGCCAGCATTGTGACTGACTCTATCCAAACACATTATTTTGGATTTCCATAATCGCTTTTGAAGCAAAACTAACATATCTTCATGATAAACCATAACCATAATATTAATATTAGATGTATAACTGGTTAGAATGAATGATTGTAAATCAATATAAGATTTCTTATATATTTTCAAATATCAATTCAATCCATAATTTAAAGTGGAAACAGTTATATTATTTATTCACTGTATGGTCTATTCATGCATTATCTCCATATTCATGGACAAAGTGTACACCTCTTTGTACACCCAATACCCATTTATATGCCTTCAAAATATTGCTCCCAGAAATGGTGGAAGAAATACTTGTGTCACCAGATCTACATATATATTTTATCACAGTAAAATTCTGGACACAAATGCAAAGGTCATACTTAGATTGTACCAAAGCCTAAATAGAAAGTGAGCATGGTTTACAAAAATCATCCATGTCAAGGTTGCCTTATGCTCTCAAATGTCAATCCTATTGGTGACTACATATTTGTTTCTTCCTAAGATTATATATTCAAACTCACCCTGTTGAAAATGTCTAATTGTATCACTCACTTTATACTTTGCCTGATTTAGTAATGTCTTTATTGATATCTGCTTTCCTACATATTTTCCTCAGTTCATTATTGTGACTGTTCTCATGTGCTGACATTTATATTCACTCTCTAACAGAACCCCTATTGCTAAAGGACTTTTGTTCCAAATCCTATACTCAGTCTTCTTCCCAAACCTACCGACTATCTTCTTAATCCTACTGGCTATCCCTTTTTGACTGGATTTTCTCTTATACATTCAATCATTCAAGTAATGTTCGTGCGAGCATCAGAGGTAGAGACCACGAAGAGACTGTCTCATGCAACAGCAAAAGGTTTATTGGAGGTCAAGCATGCTGGGGCTCAGAGCTCACAGAAATAGAGCAGAGAGCCCTGAGAACAGCTTAAGCAGAGCTTATATTCTTTCCTTGGAAAGGGCAGGGACGGAAGTTTATTGATGGGTCACGGTGAGTGGGCGGTTTGCATGTAAACGGGTGAGGGAATACATTCTGCAATTTGGCAGTTGGGGACAGCACATTCTGGGAACAAAATTAGCAAACAGTTCTCAATATTTCAACAGTGTTTTGTTAAGCATACAGAAAAATAGGAAGTTACAAGTACCTATTTTGTTAACCTTTCATTCCCCACTTCTTCTTCTGGCTACTTATAATTATAAAAGTGATCAAGGCTGGTGTCACATTCTATGTCTGCAAGTGGGTTATTACCATAAGTTTAACTTGTCCAATTTGAGCTTGGAGAAAAAAAATTACACGTTTGAGCAAACAGGGTTTTATACTTTGCAGTAATATGAGGATTATTATTGGACCGGCCATGGTTGATAAAAACATAGTTAACCAGAGGGAATGTATGGATCAGAATCAAACCACCCTTTTTGGGCCTCTCTCAGTGACGCTCTTCAAGGTGTCTTTTTAATTTACTCATAGATTTTTTTTACAACTCCAGTATGGTCGGCATAAAAACAATATTTTTCCCTCAATGCAGCACAAAGGCACCCTTCTCTCATGAATGGGCGGTCCAACCCTCGACTGTTCTGTAAAACAACTTCAGACAGAGAGGATAAATATTCCTGCAAAGCTGTGATGGAGGATTCTACTATCTTTAAGTTTTGTTCTATTGCTGCTTCTAATTGGGTCATTTGCTGTGTCCCATGGACTAGGGCAGGGGTTTCTGTGCCCACCCCTGCAGCAACTCCTATTCCTAATAGGATGGCTAAAGTTAGGGATATATGTTCCCAGCGGAACCGTGTTGTATGCCCGCCTGTTTGAATTTCAAATGAACCTGCATCATTATAGAGCACTCTGGGAAACATCTGCACCATTACACAATTAATCACATCTGTTGACCATTTCTTGAAAACATAAACAATGTTTAAGTATATAGAATTATACTGTTGTAGGGACAGACAAGGCAAGGCACCTAAGATAGCACCGAAAACAGGGAAACAGTGCTATTTGGTTGCAACCGGATTCAGAGTGCATTGCTTCTGTTGTAATCAATTAACGCCCTGAACCCCAAGGTTAGGTAGTTTCAGAATTTTGTACCCAACATGAAAGAAAAGGGGCTCAGAAGTTCACAGTCGGCAGAACTTCACAAAAAGATTTTTTTTTTCTGTTATTTCCTCTCTTCTGGGCAAGTTAACTTTTCAAGGACACCTGGGAGGGGGAGAGCTTTTTCTTCCTTTTCTTTTATCCTCCTTCAGCTGTTACCATGAAGCCCAGTTGGTATTTTTTATTTTAGAAATGTAGCCATCTCTGTGAAGCCCCAGCTCAAGGCCAGAGGCCTTGTTCACATATTGTGTGAAAAACTAGTTAGGGGTTGTCTAGCTTAGAAGTGCTGATTTTTCCAAGCAGTGGCCAAGTATAACAGGGCAACAGAAAAAGAGCAAGTTTATCTACACTGAATTCTTTTATAGGGACTCTTTTGCTGAAAGTTCTAAAGTCATCCATGGTGAAGACTTCTGGAGAAGTTCAGTTAAGATTTTTCTGTGGGCCTGGTATAGAGGGGAAAGACGGGGAAGGCGAGGAATGAGAGCAGCTCCGGGGATCTGAGAATGAGAAAAGAGAGATGAAAAAGCATAATGGAAAAGGGGTTTGGGATTTTCCTAGGAACAAAATCTTGAGCAGTAGAACAGGTAGAACAGAGGGGAAGACGGGAGTGAGTATCCCAGAAAGCCTGGGAGGGATTTTAAATCCTTAGTAACCTGTTTTCAGTGATGACAAAGCAACTTTAAAGGCCATTTTTATTACATCTTGGATAGGGGTCTGAGGGCTCTTCTCAGCTGGTTTGAGCTTTGGGTTACCTGGTAAGAGGACCTGGGGAGACCGGGTGTAGGCACTGACAGGAGAAGAGAGGAGTGAGTGTTTAGAGGGGTACCTCAGTACCTGCTACCTCAGCAAGGGAGCAATGATCTGAGAACTGGCGGAGGTTTGGGTTTTTGATCGAGTAACTGGAGGAGAGAAATCAGGTTGCTGAGGTGGGACTGACAGTAGAGAGTCTGGAGCAGAAGCCTGAGGGTGAGGATCTATTGGAGATGCATAGTTCAGGAAGTGAGCGAAGGAGGTAAAAGGCCTCCACATAGGGGAATTTCCTTTCATCCTCTTGAGCACTTGCAGAAGTTAAAAAGGTAACACAGAATTTGAGGATCTAGAGACTCCTCTGGGGGCCATCAGTTTTGGTTGTCTAATTGGTAATATGGCCAATGCTGTGTACTGAATTTGATGAGGATTTTGCGTTCCACCAGGCAGCCCCTGTATGCTCAAATCCCCATCACTTACAGAAGAAGTTGGCTTTCCCTCCACACAGCCATGGCTGTTTGTGGCTTTGATAGTCTGCTGGGCAAACATACTAATCTAGTCTAGCCAACCTGCATCTGGCTCACGTGTCCCTAAATCCCTAATGTTTGTTTCCATTATCTATGGTATGGAAGGGATTTAATTGAATTTTAGTGGGATTTTCATCAGCGATATCCTAATAGGAAAGACTTATAGCCAGCTCACAAATGTCTGGGTGGAGAGCTAGCCACCAGGTCCCTAAGGGAGCTGTATACGAGTTAGAGCATACTTCTTGTCTAGTAGGATTTGTGATAAGCCATCGCTGCTGAACGGGCTGATGAGCGTTAGGTGTACTGGTGGCCAAGGGGAGAGTCTACAGCCTTATCCACATAGCGAATATGCAATTTGAAATGGTTACCAGTCTTTCCCAGTTTCCAGACAGAGTCTGGACAGGGCGCAGGCTTGAGATGAGAGGCATGGATCCAGGAAGTGTTTCCGTCTACTTTTACCACTGTAGGTGTTATAATTAGCACCTGGTATGGTCTTTTCAAGCAGGGTTCCAGGGATGACACCTGATGTTGTCTTATGTAGATGAAGTCCCTTACTTGATATCAATGTGGAGTCCCCTTGTCCCCAGGTTGCAAGGCAGTTGTCAGCTGTTTTCACCGGTATCATTGAGTTCTTTCAAGAGATTTAATTCTGTCAAGCAAGGGGGTGTGGAAGGCATCGTTAGATCTTAGAGTTGGGGTTACATGCCTTACTGGAGGAGGTGCACCATAGAGAAATTCATAGGGGGTGAGTTTACACAAAGAAACAGAGGGAGTATTTCTTGCATGAAACAGTGGATAAGGCAGGGGCATAGTCTAATATTTTATGCCGGTCTCTAAGCTTAATTTCGTTAAGGTCTCTTTAATGGTTCAATTTATTTTTTTTCCTGTCCTGAGCTCTGGGGTCTAGAAGCACAATGTAACTTCCAATTAATCCCCTGGGTCCTGGCTAAGACCTCACTTACCCGGGCCATGAACACCGTTCAATTATCAGACCCTATTACCTTAGGCAGGCCTTGTCTTGAAAAAATATCTTAATATCTTTCAGGATCTTCTTGACCACCGTTTGAGCCGGTTTTTTTTTTTTTTTTTTTTTTTTTTTTTGTGAGAAAGGATTCAATCCATCCTGAAAATTTATCTACAAAGACTAGGAGATATTTAAGTCTATACCTTGCTGGCTTAATTTCAGTAAAGTCTACTTCCCAGAATTGTCCTGGTCTGGTTCATCGTAGGTACTTTCCTGCAGGAAGCTTGGAAGGGTAAGCATTAACCAATTGACAGAACCGACAGGCTTTTGTTACCCGTTCAGTTATTTTTTTTCACTGTGAGTAAGTTAGTCGAAATCTCTGTTCCTGATCTTTCAGGAATGCCTGCAGTTTCTTTGAACCAAGGTGAGTAAGTTGATGTACATTTTTAACGTAGTGTAGGGCTTTCTGAAATTGCAGGCTGGGCTCAGTGAAGTTGAGGAGTTCAGTGTCAGTGTTCTTAAATGTTATCAAAAGCTTGCTGGTGCTCAAGGGTCCATTGGAATTGGGCATCCTTATTTAACAACGGATATAAAGAAGCAGCTAAGAACACAAACCCAGGTATCCATAACCTGAAAAGGCAGCAGTCCCAAGAAACTCTCTGTGTTGTCTCCTGTTAGATGGAGGTGGTATCTGCACAACGGTTTGTTTTCTGGGCTCAGTGAGCCATCATTTCCGCCCCTAAGGGAATAACCCAGGAAGATTACTTCTTGCTGGCAAATTTGGGCCTTTTTGGCAGAAGCTCTATACCCGAGTTGAGCAAGCTTGGATAATAGTGCTTGGGTCCCAGACTCACAGTTTTCCTTGTTGTTAGCTGCCAGTAGCAGGACATCCACATATTGAAGCAGGGTGACTTTGGGGTGCGTAATTCTGAAGTTGTTGAGATCTCTGTGGAGGGCTTCATCAAAGAGACTGGGGGAGGTTTTGAACACCTGTGGGAGTCTAGTCCAAGTTAGTTGACCAGAAGTTCCGTTATCTGGGTCTACCCACTCGAAAGCAAACAGCAACTGACTATCTTTATGCAGAGGCAAGCAAAAGAAAGCATCTTTTAAGTACAGAACAGTATACCATTTTCACTCAGCAACAGCAAAGTGTTTATTGGGGTTCCAGCATGCTGGGGCTCAGAGCTCACTTGACTAGAGCAGAGAGCCCTGAGAACAACTTAAACAGAGCTTATATAATTTTTTGGAGAGGACAGGGAGGGAAATTAATTGATGGGTCAGGGCAAGTGGGCAGTTTTTGTGCAACCGGGTGAGGGAGTACACTCTGCAGTTTGGCAGTTGGGGGCAGCACATTTTGGGAACAAAATTAGCAAACAGTTCTCAAGATTTCAACAGTGTTTTGTTAAGCATAAAGAAAAACAGGAAGTGACAAATACCTATTTTATTAACCTTTCACCAAAGCAAAATGAAAAGTGAGCATGGATTACTAAAAACAACCATGTCCTGGTTTCCTAATGCTCTCAAATGTCAATCCTATTGGTGACTACATATTTCTTTCTTCCTAAGATTATATATTCCACCTCAACCATATTGAAAATGCCTAATCCTATCACTCACATTATACTTTGTCTGATTTCCTAATGTCTCTATTAATATCTGCTTTCCTACATATTTTTCCCCAGTTCATCATTGTGACTGACTCTTTATATGTGCTCATATTTACTTTCACTCTCTACCCGAAACCCTATTGCTAATGAACCTTTTGTCCAAATCCTATACTCACTCTTTTTTCTAAACCTACTGACCATCTTCCTATTCCTACCGACTATTCCTTTTTGACTGGATGTTCTCTTGAACATTCAATCATCCAAGGTACAAGGTCCTATGCCATTGCATATTGATTTATCTGAGACATCTGTGCAGAACATAATTCAAAGCTAAGTATACCACTAAAGGGCCCAATGTCCTTCTGGCTTCAAATCGTACCTAGAATTTTGGTTTCATACTTATATTTCACCTATATATTCTTGTGAATATCGCAGGTACCCAATACCATTATTTGTCCAGCAGAATAATTTCTAACCCAAATAGAATATGTTATTAACCCTAACCATACACTGTTCCTCAATCTAACTTTGCAGAAGAGCAGGGACAGAGTTGGTCTTACAATACAGGATTGTACGGGATCTTCCACCTGCTGAGAACCTCAAAGGTTGATGCAGAAATGAACCCTGGAGAAGATTTAGGCAGCTATGAAGGGCCTGAGAGAGCAAAAGTCATCTTCCAAGGCAAACAACCTAGTCAGGATGAAGGGATGTATCTGAATCAGCCTCTCTCCTCTTGATATAAAGAAGATGGACCAAACCAACCCTGTGTGGAGAGCTTCTCCTGGGTGCCTATGGTTGATATACAATTCTAACTTCTGAAAGTGTCACAGGAAGTAGTGGCAGCCTCCATCTCAAGGGACCCTTGAATGCAACTGTTAGGACAAAGTTGTTGCCAAGGCAGTGACCTCATTCCGTTCTTGAAGGAATTGACCTACCTCACTTCTTGGGGGATGGAACTCTCTGAACTTGGGATCCAGGAAGCCAGGCACAAAGAGCCAGTACCCGTCCCATTCCCAGTAGGCTCACTTGTTTGGATTTAACAAGGACAGAGTCTGTCTTTCTTGGTACCTAAAGATTTGAGGATGGCCAAATTCAAGTAGACCTCTGAAAATGGGCCTTTCCTGAGACAGCAGGTAGTGGTCAGCACAGGCTCCTGACAACTTCACAGAGTTGGACAAGGAGAACAGATCTGAGACAGGACAGGCCATTTTGGGGAAACATAGTATGGCCCACCAGTCAGAGGACACTTCGGATAGTCACAGACTTACTTGGGGGAAGGAGGTGACTTTTTGAGTGTGGTTGTGAGTTTGTGGTTTTGTCTCATGTTCTGAGAATAGGTAGGAAAGGCTGTTTGTTTGGTTTGGAGTGAACTGTTTCTAGAAAGTCCTTTGACAAGGTGAGTGTTTCTAGGTCTGTGTATCCCAGTGTGTCTGTGGTTGTAGACATTAGAAAAGAGCATGCATCCATAGATGTGTCCTGTCTAGTAGAAAGCTTCCCAGCATTCATTCTTCCCAATTTATGAATGGACTGTGGCTCGCCTTATAGAAAGGCAACACCTACAACCTTCTTAATTTCCTGTTTTCTTCCTGAATTTTGGCCACTCTCCAGAATAGGCTCATATTTTTGTGTCAAAGATATGTACCACCTCCAAGCTCTGTGACATGGCCATGTACTGGTTAGCTGAAGGGAATGGCGAGCATCTCAGAAAACTCAGATATCAGTGTGACCAGGAAAGTCTCAGTGGAGAAACCATGCTTTGGGCCTTTTGATAACCTATTGTTCTGTTGTCCTGAGTGTCAGGAAGGTCTTTGCCTCAGGCCACCCTTTGTGAAGCCTGAAGAAAACAGTTTTAAAATGGAAATAAATGGGCATCACCTGTGGCTCTTTGCTTAATTACTTTGGAAAGGGATGTGTCTGAATCAGCCACTTGGCCCTTTGTGAAGCTATGGCTTAGATTCTCAGTGCCTGATGGATCTAAAGAAAGATCCAATGTGTGCATCCAAAAGCAAAATGGCAAAAATATCAGTCATTGTGGATGAAGTCTCTCACCTCCCTCTGTTATTTTCCTGATGTCCATCAAGTGAGAATAGTGATCTTTTGTGTCAAATGAGTTCTTCCAAGCCCTGAAGAGGTGCTTCAGTTTTCTCATGACTCCAAATCACATAAGGAATCTATACCTGAAAGTCAGTAGGCATCAAATTGGAGAACCAGAGCAGTATTAACGGCAGACCTATGTGATCAATTCTGGTTCACTGGAAGGGTGTCCAGGCTACCCTGAGGTTAGGCAAATGAGGGGCAAGTGAGCTTATTTTGGACACTCTCTTGGACTGCGCCATTCATGGAAACCTCCAGCCAGACGTTATGATGAGTGTATATATGAAAAAAGATGAGGGCCTTGGGGGAGTGTTTTGGTTTTAATTGTGGTCATTTGTGTGGCGGTTGGAAGAGATGACTGGGTCCATCTGGGCTTGAACTCTGGTGTGATTCTGCTCAGAGACTAAGTTCTGTAACTGACCTCAGAGAAGTAATTGCTTTGGAAAGGGATGTGTCTTAATCAGCCTCTTGACCCTGTGTGAGGCTGTGGCTTAGAATATCAGCACAAAATGGATCTAAAAAAGATCCCATGCATGCATCCAAAACCAAAATGGCAAAAAGAGCAGCCATTGTGGATGAAGTCTCTGGCCTTCCTTTGTAAATTTCAGAAAGAATAAAAGAAATTGAAATTGAAACGTAAAGAACCAGGTTTTGTAAAGTTTACAAGCTGCACTGAGAACCTGAAATTCCTGAGTCAGTAAAGACAATTCTTTGATGTGTCCATTAGATGTGAGTTGAAATCTTCCCAGACGACCATGTTACTTAAAAACCCCTTCCCAGAAACCGTGCAGCTCAGCACATATACATCTCAGGGCTTCAACCAATCAGTTTAAATGTCTACCCCTTCACAAGGCTGACCAATCACCCCCTGCCCGACCTGTTCCCGCCAATGAATGTGCTAATCATGTTTTGGAGTTGTTATTTGATTTTCCCAGGGTACATGGTAATTTGCTAAAGGAGGCTATGATGTATGTAAAGTCCCTGCCCTCTCTAAAGAATGTATATAAACTCTGCTCAAATTGTTCTCTGGGCTCTTTGTTGTTTGCTTTTCTGATGTGAGCTCTGAGCCCCAGCATGCTGGACCCCCAATAAACCCTTTTCTGATTCATGAGAAAGTCTCTTGGTGGTGTTTTTCTCCGACCTTCGCCCCACCTTTTCATCTGGAGGCCCCAGGTGAGATATTCGGCAGCAGCGGACCAAAGACGCCAACTGACTTCTCTTAGGGTAAGTAAGGCGCCTGTTTTTTGTTTTGGGTTTCCGTTTAAGGCGTGGCAAAGTTGCTGTGGGTGAGGGCATTAGGTCTCTCCTATGTTGGCTGACAGAAGTGTCACAGAGCCAAAGGTCACGTCCCTGGGGGCACTCCAGAGGACTAGGGAAATCAAGGAATAGTAGTTTCCTCAACTGGGTTATATTTTGCTTCAGGATTCGGTTTTCCAGCCCAAAAGGTTTTGCCAGCTACTCAGTTTTGTTCATTGTCCTGAACTCAGGTTGAGTTTACTGTCTGTATTTATTGTCTAACCCATCAGGTTTTGCCAGTTACTCAGTTCTAATCGTTGTCTTGGACTCATGGTAAACGTTTACTGTTTGTCATTGTGTGTGTCGAGTTTGTGTCTTCACTGTCCCTGTTTGAGTAACTTCCATTATGGGACAAAGCACTTCTATGCCTCTGTCCCTGACCCTTGATCATTGGACTGATGTCCGCTCAAGGGCCCAGAATCTTTTTTTTTTTCAGTAAAACGCCAGAGCTGGCAGACTCTCTGAGCTTCAGAATGGCCCATCCTGGGAGTCGGATGGCCACCAGAAGGATCCTTCCACTTCCCTCTAATCCGAAAAGTCAGAGATATTGTCTTTTAGCTGGGGCCACGTGGCCACCCAGATCAACAGACATATACCCCTTCCCTCATGATTATATCATTCAAACCTTCCACAACTCCCGCTCTCCCCACCATTCTCCCTGAGTCACAAGACTGGATACTCTTCTTCCTCCTCATTCTCTACCCTCGCTCCCCAACCCCCAACATGTTCCAGATGATCCTCCCGCCGCTGACTCAGCCTCTCAGCTGCTAGAGGCAATTGGGCCAGACTCAAGCCCTCCAGGGGACTTCCCTGCAGCAGCAGCAGCCCCTCCTCCCCTGGAGGAAGCTGGGCCACCTAAAGGAACCCGGCGGTGATGGATAATAGAAAACTCAGAATCCCCTGTGATGCTCCCTCTCCGTCCCTACGGGCCAATGAACCGTCCCAATTGGGAACCCAACAACTTTGAAGGTAGGTAGCATCTGTCCACTTATCGCCGGGCTCTAATAGCGGGTATAGCGGGTCACCAAGCGACCGCCAGAGGGCCGACTAATTTGGCCAATGTAAGAGAGATTATCCAAGGGCCTAATGAGTCTCCCTGTATGTCTCAGGAGAAAATTATGGAAGCATAAAGGAAATATACTTCTTTTGATCCTCAGGCAGAGGACCAAAAGGCATCTGTTGCAATGGCCTTTATCGAGCAGGCTGCCCTAGATATTAAGAGAAAGTTACAATGTCTAGATGGATTACAAGATATGATGTTAAGAGATTTAGTCAGAGAACCTGAGACAGTATATTATAAGAGAGAAATTGAGGAGGAGAAGGAACAGAGGAGAGAGAAGGAAAGGGAACAAAAGAAGGATGAAAGGAGCAAAAGGCAGACTAAAGCATTGGCTAAGGTTTTGTTCACAGCAAAAAATACTCCAGAAGGTTAAATGCAGGGAGACAGAAAGGGATACCTGGGCCCACGCCAAAGGCTGCCCCTGGCATCAGATCAATGTGCCTACTGAAAAGAAAAAGGACACTGAGCCAAAGAGTGGCCCAAAAAGGAGCAGCCACACGAGCCCGCCATGCTGACTCTAGAAGAGGACTAAGAAAGTCGGGGCTTGGATCCCCTCCCCGATCTCAGGGTAACATTTGAAGTGGAGGGGATTCCAGTGAACTTTGAAATGGATACAGGAGCAGGATACTCAGCCCTTAAGACCCCACTGGGCCCCCTATAAATAAATAAATGGTCCCTAGTTCAAGGGGCTAATGCCAGTAGATATCAGGCTTGGACAAAAAAGAGGATTATGAACCTAGTAAATGGAAAAGTCCACACTCTTTTCTAGTAATCCCAGAATGTCCAGCCCCATTGATGAGCAGGGATCTGCTTACCAAACTCTGGTCTAGAATAACCTTTATCCCTGATGGTCCCCAAGTGGAGTTTCTAAAGCCTTCAGTAAAAGCTCCCATAGTCACGGCTTTGACTATGTCCGTAGAAGGTGAACATCACTCTTCGTGTCCCCTAGAACTGATCAACAAAGCAAACTCGCACAGAAATGGATAAAAGATTATCCTAATGTATGGGCAGAAACTGCTGGGTTAGGTCTAGCCCTTAAACAACCTCCAAGAGCAGTATAATTAAAAGCCTCTGCCTCTCCAATCAGTGTTAAACAATATCCCCTAAGCAAAGAAGCTAAGGATGGGATAAGGCCCCATATTCAGAAATACCTGACTCTTGGGGTCTTAAGGCTCTGTCAATCAGCCTGGAATACCCCGCTTCTACCAGTTAGAAAGCTAGGAACTGGGGACTACCATCCTGTTCAAGACCTAAGAGAGATCAACAACAGAGTGCAGGACATTCACCCCACAGTACCCAACCCATATAATTTGCTTAGCACTCTGAATCCAGAGCGGGAATGGTACACTGTGCTGGACTTAAAAGATGCTTACTTCTGCTTGCCCCTACATAAGGACAGTCAGTTGCTGTTTGCTTTCAAGTGGATAAACCCAAAAACTGGAACATCTGGCCAATTAACCAGGACTAGATTCCCACAGGAGTTCAAAATCTCCCTCACTCTCTTTGATGAAGCCCTCCACAGGGACTTCAACGACTTCAGAACTGCCCACCCTGAAGTCACCCCACTCGAATATGTGGATGATCTGCTACTGGCAGCCGACACCAAGGAGAACTCTGAGTCTGGGACCCAAGCACTATTATTCGAGCTTGCTCGGCTTGGATATAGGGCTTCTGCCAAAAGGCCCACTTTTGTCAGCAAGAAGTAATCTTCCTGGGTTATTCTCTTAGGGGTGGCAAACGATGGCTCACTGAGCCCAGAAAACAAACCGTTGTGCAGATACCTCCCCCTTCTAATAAGAGACAACTCAGAGCGTTTTTTGGGACTGCCAGCTTTTGCAGGTTATGGATTCCTGTGTTCGCATCTCTGGCTGCACCTTTATACACTCTGATAAAAGGGGATGCCCACTTCCAATGTACCCCTGAGTACAAACAAGCTATTGATAATGTCAAAAAAAAGGTGCTGCTCTATGCTTCAGCCTTAGCACTACCAGATGTAGATAAACCCTTCAATCTCTACATAGAAGAAAAGAAAGGAATACCACGGGGAATGCTCACTCAGACATTGGGACCTTGGAAATGGCTAGTAGCATTCTTATAAAAAAAACTGGACCCAGTGGCTAGCGTGTGGCCCCTTTGCTTAAGAGCTATAGCAGTGGCAGCCCTTCTAATAAAAGATGCTCATGAATGAACGTTGCGACAGAAGCTCACCATTATAGTCCCCCATGCCCTGGAGAGCATCATCTGCCAGCCTCCAGAGAGGTGGCTATCAAACTCCAGAATTAAGCACTACCAGAGCCTCTTGCTTGACAAAGACAGTATAATGCTGGGACCCCCTGCTCCACTCAACCCGGCTACACTGCTGCCAGAAGTATCATCAGGACTCGTCGCTCATGAGTGTCAAAACATACTGGCAGAGAAAACCAGTATACGACAAGACTTGAAGGATCAGCCACTGCCTCGCCCTGAAGTCGTATGGTTTACGGACGGCAGAAGCTTTCTCCAAGACGGTAAGCGGCGGGCTGCACGAGCAGTACTTAGCAAAACTAATGTCATCTGGTCCTCTGGTCTCCCAGAAGGGACATCAGTCCAAAAAGCAGAACTGATTGCTCTTACGAAAGCATTGGAACTAGCAACAAGCAAAAGGGCAACCATATACACTGACAGCCGCTATGCATTTGCCACTGCTCATGTGCACAGGGCTATTTACCAGCAAAGAGAATAGTAACCTCTTCCAGGAAAGAAATAAAGAATGAAGATGAGATCCTCCACCTTCTCTCAGCAGTGCAGGGCCCTAACGAACTAGCTATAGGGCACTGTCCAGGGCCCCAGAAGGGAAACGACCCCGTGGTGGTTGGAAACAGAAGGGCAGATGAGGAAGCTTAATTGCCAGCCCTAAACGAAGTTACTCTGTTAACTTTTTCCACATGGGGGGGAACAAAAATCAGGAGACTTGGCAGCTCTGGAACCTTCAGGCAACTTATCATCTGAGGAGACAGATACAGAACTCTGGGACCCTACAGAGCCAAGTTTACAATTTCAAAAAGCCCACCTTTATGTCAAAGACTTACACTAGCTCACCCACTTAGACTCAAAGAAGTTGTAGGCACTCTTAAAGGACCGAAGAAAGGACTTATTATTGACTGACTCAAAGAGGAAAGAAATAGCTGAGCAGGTGACTAGAGCTTGTCAAGTCTGTCAATTAGTTAATACTTACCCATCCAAGCTTCCTGCAGGAAGCACTTACGAGGAACCAGACCAGGACAATTCTGGGAAGTGAACTTTACTCAAATTAAGCCAGCAAGTTATGGACTTAAATATCTCCTAGTCTTTGTAGGTACTTTTTCAGGATGGGTCGAAGCCTTCCCCATGAAGAAAAAAACGGCTCAGATGGTGGTCAAAAAATCGTAGAAGACATTTTTCCAAGGTCCGGCTTGCCTAAGGTAATAGGGTCCGACAATGGACCGGCATTTGTAGCCCAAGTAAGTCAGGGATTCGCCAGGACCCTGGGGATTAATTGGGAGTTACATTGTGCTTATAGACCCCAGAGCTCAGGACAGGTAGAAAGGATGAATAGAACCATCAAAGAGACCTTAACGAAATTAAGCCTGGAGACCGGCATAAAATATTGGACTATGCTCCTATCTTATGCACTGTTTCCTGCAAGAAATAACCTCTATGCCTCTTTGTGTAACCTCACCAATTATAAAATTCTCTATGGTGCCCCTCCTCCAGTAACGGACCTAACCCCAACTCGAGACTTAACGATTCCTTTCACACACCCTTGCTTGACAGACTTAAAGCCCTTGAACAAACCCAGCACCCAACGATACCTGTGGAAATAGTTGGCCACTGCTTATCAGCCTGGAGACAAAGAAACCCCACATTGTTATCAAGTGGGAGACTTAGTCTACGTGAGACGGCATCAGGTGTCATCCCTGGAACCCCGCTGGAAAGGACCATACCAGGTGTTTCTTATAACACCTACAGTGGTGAAATTGGATGGGATCACTTCCTGGATACATGCCTCACTACTCAAGCCTGTGCCCTGTACAGATTCCGGCTGGAAACTGAAACTGACTGGTAACCCTCTCAAGTTGCGTGTCTGTCGTGTGGATAGGGCTATGGATTCTTCCCCTGGCCACCAGCATTCCTAATCCCCATCAGCCTGTTCAGCAACAATGGCAAGTTATAAATCCTACTGGGCAAGTAGTGTGGTCTATTTCACATACAGCCGCCTTATGGACTAGGTGGCCATCTCTCCACCGAGACATTTGTCAGCTTGTATAGGCCTCTCTGACTGGGATCTCCCTGACATAGAGGACCCCACACATATCCCACTCAAACCCAAACCAGGGCAACATAGACCACCTTACCCCATGAATTATGGATGTCATCTCTCCAACTGAGGTGTAAACTAGCCAGTCTTGATTTTTATGTGTGCCCAGCTGATTTCCGAAGTTGCAAACAGGCCCAAACTTGTGGAGGACCCATTGACTTTTATTGTAGATCTTGGGGATGTGAACAAACGGGAGTGCATGGTGGAACCCAAACTCTCCAGACAGTATGATTCAGGTAGGACCAAATGACACCTGGATTGATCCCAAGAAATGTGCCGCTAGCCAAGCGGTGTCAAAAACTCGCTGTGGAAAGAATAGTCTATGTTACCCCCTCAAATAACTTTCACTTCCAAAGGAAGGGGATACCTCAGAACAACATGGCCTATGGGAAATACTAGGGGAATGCAATTTTATATTTATGGCCCTGGTTATGACTTTGCTCTCTGGTTCACCATCCAGCTTAAAAAGGAAGAAAAGCCCACAGCAATAGGGCCCAATCCCCTCAAGCCAGGAATTAAACCTCCTAAACCTCCCATGCCTAGATCTACCAGAACCCCTCTACCATCTCATACTTCCTGGTTTCGGTCTTTGCCTACTTTCCCAGTCCAGAATACAGCTGACTCCTCCCCCTGGGAACTAATTAAAGGAACCATTATGGTACTGAACTCCACACAATCAGAACTCCTTGCATTTCAGCCCAGGTATTAGATAGCTCTGTAAATTATTGTGTAATGGTGCAGATACTCCCCAGGGTGCTCTATGATGATGCAGAATAATTTGAAGGCCTACTAGGGGGACTAACAACCTGATTTCACCGGGAGCCAGTGTCTCTTACTCTAGCCATCCTACTGGGGATAGGAGTTACTGCAGGAGTGGGTACGGGAACAGCTGCTATGATCCGTGGGTCACAACAAATGGCCCGATTAGAAACAGCAATAGATCAAGACTTGAAAACGTTAGAGACCTCCATCACAGTTTTGCAGGAATCCTTAACCTCTCTCTCTGAGGTTGTTTTACAGAAAAGGCAAGGATTAGACCTCCTCTTCATGAGGGAGGAGGGCATCTGTGCTTCACTGAGAGAAGAATGCTGTTTTTATGCTGACCATAGTGGAGTTTTAAAGAATCCATGAGTAAATTGAGAAAATGCCTTGAAGAGCACCAGAGAGAAAGGGAGATTCAACAAGGGTGTTTTGAGTCATGGTTTACCCAGTCCTCTTGGTTAACTAAACTTTTATCAGACTTAGCTGGACCCCTGATCATCCTTATGGTGTTACTAAATGTGGGACCTTGTTTGCTAAACTGCATAGTTTCCTTTCTCCAGGTTCAGATTGGGCAGGAAAAAACTCATGGTAATCAGATAAAAATACTATCCACTGGCAGAAATAGAATCTGAGAACCCGCAATAATTATGATTCATTACTTTTAAGATTAAAAGTAGTCAGAAAAAGGAGTGGAAAATGAAAGAATAAAAGAAATTTAAATTGAAACGTAAAGAACCAGGTTTTGTAAAGTTTCCAAGCTGCACTCAGAACCTGAAATTCCTGTCCCAGTTAAGACAATTCCCAGAACTGCCCATTAGATGTGTGTTGAAATCTTCCCTGACCACCTAGTAGCTAAACAACCCCTTCCCAGAAACCCTGCAGCTCAGCACGAATACATCTCAGGGCTTCAACCAACCAGTTTAAATGTATACCCCTTCTCAGGGCTAAAAAATCACCCCCTGCCCGACCTGTTCCCGCCAATGGATGTGCTAATCTTGTTTTAGAGTTGCTATTTGATTTTCCTGCGGTGTATGATGATTTCCTAAAGGAGGCTATGATGTATGTAAAGTCCCTGCCCTCTCTAAGGAATGCATATAAACTCTGCTCAAGTTGTTCTCAGGGATCGTTTTTCTTTCCTCCTCTGGAGTGAGCTCTGAGCCCCAGATGCTGGACCCCCAATAAACCATTTCTTTTGGCATGAGACAGTTTCTTGTTGGTCTTTTCCTCCAACGTTCGATGACCTTTTCAGTTCCTGACTACCTTCAAGTGAGAATAGCAATCCTTTGAGTCAAATGAGTTCTTCAAAGACCTGAAGAGGCTAGCCCATAGGTGCTTGGGTTTTCTCATGACTCCAAATCACAGTAAGAATATATACCTGACAGTCAGTAGGCCTCAAATTGGAGAAGAAGAGCAGTATTAGCAGCAGGGCTATTTGATCATTCCTGCTTCAAAGGATGGGGTCCATGCCACCCAACGCCCTTATGGACTTCAAATCTTACCTAGATTTCTGTTTTCATACTTATATTTCACCGCATATTCATATAAATATCACAGGTTTCCAATACCATTATTTATTCTGCAAAATGATTCCTAATCGAAATCGAACCTGTTATTAACCTTAACCATACACTCTTCCCTCAATCTAACTTTACAAAAGAACAGGGAAATTGTTGATCTTACAATACAGGAATGTAGGCGATCTTCCACCTGCTGAGAACCTCAAAGTTCCATGCAGAAATCATCCCTGAAGAAGATGTAGGCACCTATGAAGCATGTGAGAGAGCAAAAGTCAACTTCCATGTCAAACAACCTGGTCAGGATGAAGGAATGTGACTGAATCAGCCTCTCTCTTCTTAATGTAGATTAAATGGACCAAACCAGGCCCAGGCCTGTGTGGAGAGCTGTTCCTGGGTGCCTGTGGTTGATATACCATTCTAACTTGTGTAAGTGTCACAGGAAGTAGGGGCAGACTCCATCTCATGGGACCCTTGGAAGCAACTGTTAGTACAAAGTGGTTGCCAAGGCAGTGACCTCATTCATTTCCTGAAGGAAGTCACCTACCACACTTCCTTGGTGATTGACTGCCAGACACCCAGAGAAGTCCCAGTCCCAGTCCCAGTGGTCTCAATTGTTTGGATTTATCAAGGACAGAGTCAGTCTTTCTTGGTACCTACTTAAGTGATGATGGCCAAATGCCAGGAGAGGTCTGAATAGAAGCCTTTTCTGAGAAAGCAGGTAGTGGCTCAACCATGGCTCCTGACAACTTCAAAGAGTTGGCAAAGAAGACCAGATCTGAGACAGAACAGGCCACTTCGGGGAACATAGTATGGCCCTACAGTCAGAGGACACTGAGGATAGTCACAGACATACTTGGGGGAAGGAGGTGCTGTTGTGGGTGTCCCTATGAGTTTGTTGTTTAGTCTCATGTTCTGAGAATAAGTCGGTTTGTTTGTTTGGAGTGGAATGTTTCTAGAAATTTGTTTGACAACATGAGTGTTTCTATGTCTGTGTATCCCACTGTATACATGGTTATAGACATTTGAAAAGAGAATGCATCAATGGTTGTGTCCTGTCTGGTAGAAAGCTTCCCAGCATTCATCCTGCCCAATTTAAGAATGGAGAGTGGCTTGCCTTATGGATGGGCAACACCTACTACCTTCCTAAGTTTCTCTCTTCTTCTTGAATACGGGCCACTCTCCAGAATAGCCTCATGGTCTTGTTTCCAAGATATGCACCACCTCCAAGCTCTCTGACATGGGCATGTACTTAATAGCTGAAGGGAATGGGAGCATCTCAAAAACTCAGAATTCTGTGTGACCAGTAAAGTCTCAGTGGAGAAACACTGCTTTGGGCTTTTTGCTTACCTATTGTTCTGTTGTCCTGAATGTCAGGAAGGTCTTTGCCTCAGGCCACCCCTTTGTGAAGCCTGAAGAAAACAGTTTACAAACGGAAATGAATGGGCATCACCTGTGGCTCTTTGCTTAATTGCTTTGGAAAGGGATGTGGCTGAATCAGCCTCTTGGCCCTTTGTGAGGCAGTGGCTTAGATTGTCAGCATCTGATGCATCTAAAGAAAGTTTCCAAGTGTGCATTCATAACCAAAATGGCCAAAAGAGCAGTCTTTGTGGATGAAGTGTCTCGCCATCTTTTGTAACCTTCCTGACCTCCATCAAGTGAAAATAGGAATTCTTTGGGTCAAATGAGTTCTTCAAAGCCCTCTAGAGGCTAGCCGATAGGTGCTTGAGTTTTCTCATGACACAAATTCTCATGAAGAATCTATACCAGACAGTCAGTAGGCCTCAAATTGGAGAAGCGGAGCAGTTATAGAGCAGGACTAATTGATCACTCTTTGTTCACAGGAAGGGTGTCCAGGCCAAGCTGACTTTAGGCAAATGAGGCTCAAGTGTGCTTATTTTGGACAGTGTCTTGGGCTGCGCCCCTCATGGAAACCTCCAGCCAGAGGTTATGATGAGTGTATATGTGGAAGAAGATGAGGGCCATGTGGGAGTGTTTTGGTTTTAATTGTGGTCAGCTGTGTGGTGGTTGGTAAAGATGCCTGGGTCCACCTGAGCTTGAACTATGGTGTGATTTCCCATAGAGACTGAGTAATGGAACTGACCTCAGAGAAGTATTGCCATGAATTGTGTTGGGATTTTAGGTGGCCATGCATGAGATTCACCCTTGAAAACTGAGATATAGAAAAGGGTGGCTTTCCAAAGAGTACTGTCAAACTCAGCCTGGATATCACATGACTTTATTCTGAAAGATTGGCTGCCATAGTTGAGAGTCAAAACATACATGGACCTTACATTGGAGACCTCAATGGGCCTGGCTTTATGTGTCCTTTGGGCCACTCTTTGGGAAGCCTTGCCTCTGAGAGTTCACCAGAGCTTTCCTTGAAATGTGCTTCTTCAAAATTTAATGGTTCCTGAATGAATTTAAACCCACAGTTTCCCCAAATTCATCCTTGAAAAATGGCTAGATAAATACCATGAAATTTTTGAAATTCCCATGACCAGGTGGCCCTGGAGAATCTTTGGATGTCCTGTTGCTGATCATGAGGGTACCAGACAGTGCCTTGATTGACTGGGTTTCATGAAAACGGTGTATAACACAGATACCAGTATGTTGGAGGCTGCTGAGTAGTGGGCCCAGAGCTGTGATGTGCAGGTGTGTGATAAAGCATCTCTTGTCAAGCCATGTGGATCTGTCATTGACTTCCAAATGGCTTGTGGCTGACATGGTGCAGACAGAAATCATGTATATGTCTGAATCCTCTCCATAAAAGGCATCTTGTTATATGGAGATGTTTCAGGGCAATGTTCAGAATCAGGTTGCTATGATTAAGGGGACAAGCTATGTGGAATAGAAGCCTGGTTGGTGCATTCTCCTGCAGACCCTGACCCACCACACGTGACAGGACTCCCTCCAGCACTGTGTCCCAGTTGAACTCCTTGTATTTCGTGAAGCAAATACCATACTCCCAGTGCAGCAGCAAGAAACACCATGAAAAGTGGAGGATGACCAAATGGCTTCACAGTCCACATGCAGAGACACTTAGCTTTCAGTGGCCACAGTTTACCTACAAAGAGAGAAGTCAGCACTGCTGCCTCATGTTATTTGGAAAATAAGAAACAATGTCCTCCAGATCACATAGATGCAGACTCAGCTTTAATGGTCTCCTTAGAATGGAAGCTAAAGCTCCTGACAACAACATATATGTCAAGTGCCCATCCTCAGAGGCAGTTTCTCAAGTAGTCTTTAGGCAGGCAGAGCTCCATGTTGGTGGAGTGTTTACCTTTTAGACCAGGACGCAAGAAAAGACCACTGACTCCAATTAAAATCAAATTAAAGCAAACTTATTATTTCCACCACCCGGGCTGTATCTCCCTCCCAAAACCGCGGGAACAAGAGAGCAACCCCACCTTTCCTACAGAATGGCTTTATAGCGCAGAATGTTACAGAAAAGGGTGGTTACAGATAACAGAACTCTGACAAGCATCACACTAATGATAGTTTACATTTTTTTTTTTGCTGGCCCCAACATCAGAATTTATGAGAACCATTAGAGCCTCAGAGAGTGTCGTCTGGCCAGGGAAGGCCAATATTTATGAGGTGTAAATAAAGTTTCAGAGAGGGCTGTTATCTGATCAGAGAGCCATGCATGGGTGAGTTCAAGGCATGGGCAGGCATTCAAAGCAGGTTCAGAATTTGCTGTAATTTATAGTTAAGCCAAAATTATCTTTTCATAGCTTTGTGTCAAGATGGCTCCAATTTAAATAAAATATCAGGTTGGGTCTATCATTCCCCCATTTTCTAATGTGTCCCTTTCAAATCTTTGATAGGGTAGGGGACGAGCAATGAGGGAAATTTAATTCCTCAGGTAACAGTCTCCCCATTTTTTGAACTCACCCAAAACCGGTCTCCCTGATTTTACTGACTTAATTAATTACTTATATTGATAGTCTATTTATTTTTGGCTCCATTGTAGTAAGAAGCGAGGCGTCACTCATTTTGACTTCTTCTGAGCTGAGAGAGGGTGACGTGAGGGGGTACGGTCTGAGAGACATGAGTTGCCTTTTCGAAGTCAGTTCGGTTTGAAGTCTGGTTGGGGAAGTACAGGTTGTAAAGTCATCTGGGGATGGGTTCTTCTATGAGAGAAACAAAATACATGAGTACTGAATTAATGTTGCAGCAGCTGGAACATGTCACTGTATAGAAGTTCCCTCACCAGTCTTAAATATCCCCAGTTATCAGGACTGTCAACTTAATATTTAACATTTAGGGTTACAGTTGTCCCTCCCCATAAAATACAGTGTTATAATTTAATACCATCTGATCCTGCAAAATTCTTTTACTAGTATGACCTCTGTGTCTAATAGAGAAACCCTTAATTCTGTTACTCGGGCTGGATAATTGTACTAGCAAACTCCAATATTACCTGTGTAGGTTAGGAATATCTGTAGTCCTTAAACTAAAAACTTCTGCCTCTGGCAGCTCCTCTTGATAGTCTCTTTTTATAGTTATCAGGCATTCCTCTCTGAGAACCCTTCTTTGTAGCCTCCAGTCTTATTTATTTTGGGAGGCTAACATAAAGTGTATACCTTAAAATATTATTATTACTGTTATTATTTAAAATGCCCAGGAATGGCTGTATTTTGCGTTTAACTGTCTTTCCTAAATGTTTAAGATGAAGCAGTCAAACTGACTTTTGTTTCTATCTATTATGAACAGTCAGCTGAGCTTTTACGGGAGTCATTCCTGGGGAAACTTGAGAGCAGCTTCTCAGTTCTGCTAGTGCCATTTTCGCTAGGTGTGTCCAGGTCTTGCTTGACCCTGTGGCTTCCCCCGGAAGCATCAGGGATGTCTCCCTTCTCTGATGACTGTCTTCTTCATAGAAAATGCACTGATTGGCTTTCTGTTCTCCAGTGGCTCAGAGTTGCAAAGCTCTTTAGGGAAGTCCCCTGTTCCCTGGATACAGACTGACTCAGAGGGCAAGAATCAAATATTGGTTTTCTTGGCCCTTTTCATTTAACTTTAATTTTAAATCCTAATTTTAAACATCCAGCAAATAAATTTTAGCAGCCTTATATTAAGAGTACTGGGCTTTAATGTCTGTAATTTAAAATTATTTATCTTTTTATTAATTGGGATCTGTATTTTTCTGTCTGTCTTTTGGTGATGACTTGTTATCTTTAATTAACCCATGTTGTGTTCTTAAAGCAACACTTCTGTAAAACACTAACAGGGAATCTTTAGATCACTTATAAGGAAATTACAAAATAAAATTAACAAGAGTAAATATACTTAGTTCGTGTAATAGCTACCCTGAATTTTTAGGCTGAGTTATTTATTATATTTCTTGTTTGAGATCCTAATAATCTTGATATGAAAAAAAAAGAACTTTTGAATGTAACTTTAAATGAAATAACATCTGACCCACTGCTTTCGTAGTCATTCTCACATGTAGTAAGTTGGGACACAGAGCCTTATCTCAAGTAAGGCAGGGCTCTTTATAAATCTTAAGTGTTTTAGTTCTAAAGATGATCTTTGTTTTTAAATATCAGTTTAAAAAGTTAACATTAATTGTTTGAGGTCACATGAACATTAGTTAACACCATATAATATAACATTTAAAACATGAATAAAATAAACGCTGAAAGTTTTATCCTTTTCATAGCTAAGGCTCTCATTAACATAAAAATACATTCAAATTGTTCCCCAATGTAAAAAGTAACATAAAAGTTTACATATCTTATTGATAAAAGGTAAATAAATGCCCAATATATTTTTTTTTACCATACAACTTCAGAACACCAGCTTCACATAATGCTCTCTTAAGGTTTCTACCTTAGAGACTTGTATTCCTGGAAGATATGAGCACATTAATAGCATCACAATTGCATTGATGTTTCTACATTTACCAAGTTTAGCTTTTAAAGAAATGGCAGTACAGTGCTCTAAAATAACAGATCGTATTTAATAAGTTGTTTAATATTTATGGTTGCTTGCTCTAGAAAAATAAAACTTAATAAACACAATGTTATTGGTAAACGTATGTTTTAAGAAATTTTTGTGTCTTTTACACATGACTGATTTTTACAATCTTATACAGACTTTAGAACAAACTTATACAGACCTTAGTAAATCAATAACATATCTAACAAGAATACTCATGAATGAGTAATCAAATATCAAATTTAATTTATTTATTTATCAAAATATTAGACAAAAGTATTGAACACTGTAGACCATTTTTTTGTTGAAGGAAAAGTCCTAGAACCAAGGCATATTAGACCTTTTGTCGACATTAATATTTTATTAGATTTTTGAACACCTAGAAAAACATGTAAGCTTAAATTTAAAGACATTTATTTTTATCTGTTTATCCAATTTAAAGTGAACCATTTAAATCACGTAAATTAAAGATCTTTGGATCCGCTTTTTAAAATTTGTTTTTGTGAGTGCTCCTTTTTTTATGAGCGCTCCTTATGTATGTTAATTTGTATATAATATAAATGATATACGGACATATGTATATATACACATACAACACATAACAAGAGTGTGCACACATAATTATAGTAAAGGCCTTGTAGCTTTTAGCAGGTGAAATCTCCATTGCAATGTTTCAAAAACTCCACTGTTGGTCAAAGATAGAACTGATCAGAAAAACATTAACCTAGGTCTGTAGGATCAAAATCATGAGTTAAAAACAATACAGAATCTAAGGAAAAAAATAAGAGTCCTAGAAAAAGTGACTGGGCAGTTATTAGTAAATACCATACAATGTAATTTTTTCTCCCCCCCCCTTAGGCCTCAGATCAGTCTCCTACTGAGCTAGTAGGCTTCTTTCATTTGCATTTCAACATAAGGCCTGGCTGAGGTCTGGAAGGAGCAGGGAAAAACTGCTATTCTGAGCAGACACCTCAGGCCTAAGGCATTTTAACCATAATTTTCAGGTTTGGATGTTGAAAATTATGGTACAATTTTAAGTT